>NW_027273883.1:20630000-20687500 GCF_046630095.1 Trachinotus anak
CATGTACTAACAGTGGTTCTAATTTACTTACTAAAAAACTACTACAAACTGGGTTCTTCGATACTGGTATACTGGTCTTTATGCTGTACTAATGTTCTGAAACACATGCACACAACACATATTTTTCCCAGTGTTACCACAGCAGATTGGTCTTATCTTCCTCTCCACAGTTTCTTTATGAACTATTCTTTTAGCACATTTTATAAAAATGTTCACCTGAAAAAAAAGTGAGCTTCTACAGTGAAAACACTACAATTAATTAATCTGCTTTTCTACCTGCAGAAAGGTGTCAACTCTTTCTAGGACTATTTTTTCTGACTGTTTATACGGGAATGGATACTTTAGATTTGACACGAAAACAGATACATATTATTTCTTGCTTACAATATAAAAGGCTTTCTTTTGCTCACAGTCTGAATATGTCAGCCATACAGTGTGTATCAAAAATAGCATTACAAGTCTTACCTGTGCCATACG
This sequence comes from Trachinotus anak, assembly GCF_046630095.1. NCBI lineage: Eukaryota > Metazoa > Chordata > Actinopteri > Carangiformes > Carangidae > Trachinotus > Trachinotus anak. Next base: position 20,630,478 of record NW_027273883.1, read on the forward strand.
CCAGGAGCAGCAGCAGCAGCAAGGCCATTTTCACAAGAGCTGATTGGTTCGTCATTTTCACCTGGCTGCAGGTGCCCAGTCCCATAAGACTTCAAATCAGAGCTCTGCGGTTTCTTTGTTGAGTCTGAAAGTTTTGTTTTTCCAGTAAGCACACAACTGGACAGAATACTCAAATGCTGATCTAATAAAATTTATAAAAACCAATTAAAAATCTGTTACACAACAAAGAAGGTCCAAATATCTTCACCTCAGTATCACACTGAAATGCAGACACCTGTTCTTGCCAAACCCCCTATGGTAACTGTGACAGGGAGAGGGTCTCTGTCAGAGGTTATATAGGGGCAGATGAGAGGAAACGTGAGAGGGGAAGGAGAAAGAGAGAGAGAGAGAAAGCACTAGTCTCTCATCCGTCCTTTAACCTCAAAAGCGTCACTGTTGTTACTGTTCTAAAAAAATGGGAGGTGATGACATGAATGACGTCTGTCCCCCTCTCGGTCTGTTTCTCCGTTACCTCAGAACTATGCCTGCCTATTCTTTGTCTGTCTCAATTTTTTTTTTACTTCTTTTGTTTTCTTTTTGCCACCTCTCTCTCTATCCCTCTTTTTCTCTCTCTCTCTCTATCCCTCTTTCTTTCTCTCTCTCTCTCTCTCTCTCTCTCTCTTTCTCTCTCTCTCTCTCTCCCTCTCTTTGTCTCTCTCTCTCCCTCCAGGCCACCGGATGAAAGCAGGGGAGGCAGCCCCCCTGGGGGAAGAGCAGATGGAGAAAGATATTTCTATCATTCCATCGTTTTTTCTTCTTAAAAAGAGTTACATTCTTCTCAAGCACACAGACTAAACTGCACATACACTGCCAGATTCACATTACTGAAAACATCCTGTAGGATGCTGAAATCAACAAACCTCTGTGACACCTTCTTTACAACAAAGCAAACATTTTCTAAACTTTGTGAAATAGCTCAGTGATTGCAAAAGAAAAAGTAGTTTTTGTATAAGTGGACAATTCAAAGTCAAAACAAACTATAAAGACTTTAATAAAAGTGAAACTTTAAGTCAGTGATATGTAGAAATATAACCAGGGGTTCTTATTTGGCATTAAAGGGTACATAAAATTTAAAAGTGCAGGAATTACAGGAATAACAGTAAAAATGTCACTGTCCCATTTAAATGTCACAGTGAGTCATGATACTGACTTTTTTTGCAAAAGACATAAACAGGTCACAGTCACAAAAGTACAGGTATGAATAATGAAATGTTTGTTGGCTGAATTTAGATGTTTCACTCTCAGGGTCCTGGTATTTTGCATGCTGGCTCATTGTCACAGTCATGACTCAGTGGGTCACTGTTATTATGTTGATAGTAACACCCTGTGCTTTTCCTACTATGACAGTCAAAATGTCTGCTGTGAAAAAAGGGCTGCAGTGTCTAAAAGAAGTGCAGCCATCATCAGTGTTAGTAATCATACCTACGTTTGACAAGATTGACTTACAAACGGCTTTAATCATTCGTCTCTCTGCAAACTCATGATCTGGCTTCAGGGCTTTGATAGTGAACATCCCAGACCTCCTGAGCTGTTTATGGTCGGTATCAAGGTTACACATGCATGCACGTGCTCGCACACACACACACACACACTCACACACACACACTCACATACACATACACATTGCACAGTATCAGTCAATATCCCAGTCAGATTGAATCAGTACAAATTTCATCAAATTCTCTGACTGAAAGATCTGAAAAAACTTAGAAAAAAACATTTTTATGATAATGATAATATTTTTTTTTTAAAAAAGACTACGAACCTACGCATCTTCTATTTAATGTCTTTGATAGACAATATCTCACAAATACTTTTTGGTCCAGTTACAACTGCACTGCAGGCAGGTAAGACCATGGACAGTTTTCTCAGCAGACATTTTGACGTGTCACACAGGTGTTACTAATGACAGTAATGGTGGTTCTGTTCTATTCAGGTGTCCTGACACCTGTAAGTCATGACAGCGTGACAGCGAGCCGGCATGAACAAGACCAGGACGCTGATACTGAAGCATCTAAGTAGAAGTCATTCATTCAGCCATCATTTATTTCAATATTTACACCTGTGGTTTTACTTCTGTGACATGATGAATGTCTGCTGTGAAAAAGACCGATGGAATATTTATATAAGAGGTTCATCAAAAAACTTTAGTCGTTACTATTAGTTTGATGCTTCATGCTTAAACATGCCTGAGATAAAAGGATCAGCCTAATGACTCTATTTGACTGAAACACTCAAACACACACGCACACACACGCAGTTTACGTCACTGCTCTTTCATCTATGCGGCGTTAGTGCCGGCCGCCAGTCAACTTTTGTTCCTCTGGGTCCTATAACTTCCATTGGCCAACAGCCAGCCTGCCCCTCCCACGCTCCTCTTGATAGCCTATCAATGTATCCATGCCATCGTCCAGTCAGCCAGTCAAAGGGTAGAGAGTCCAAGGGGGCCACCTATCAGGTTGATTATCAGGAGGTGCTATTATGGCTCATTAGAACGGAGTGTGCTCATAATGAGGGCTGTTAACAAGGGCCATTAACGAGGGTGGGCACACACTGACAGCTGCTGGTATTACATTTGTCTAAGCTCAGTGTTTTTCTCTCATTCACTGTCTTGATTGTTAAAAACTCTAATTTTCATTGATGCTGCTGACTACATTGGGTCACTGCAGGCCCAAGACTCAACAACACTCAAGCCTCAGCTGCAGAGATACTTTATGCACATTATGTAGAGATCATGGTTTCTAAGACTTATTATTATGTGCATCTGTCTGGGCTGCTCCATGTTATTCTTTATAGCAAGTAATCTTTTTTACACAACATGTAAAAATTATATAATGCTCAGTAGTGTTTTGGTTCACTGACATATCTTCATTCTTCATTTGTAAACACTGAAACAAGCTGTTAGACGAAATGTCAGATGTCCCAAATATGATAGACCTTGTCCTTGGACCTTGTCCATTCCACTCACACAGTGGAAACAACTTGTTAACAGCAGCTGCAGTTCTTCATTACAGTCTAATCTAGACTGGATCTGTTCTGCATTTTAGCATTTTGACAGACCTCTCAGAAAAACATGTATGAATGTACAATGCAAATGCTTCAGTTGCAGTTACACCTGTAAAAGGTTGGTGAAGTGTGAGCTTTTTTCTGTGTAGAAGGCTGCATTGGTTAAAATAGAAGTTGACCTGCATGAAAAATTAGGTTGGAATATATCCACTGTAGGTGCCCTGTTTACGATGAAATAACCCATAATGTAAAAAGAAAATATTTAAATGACAAACCTACAGCTAACTTAATGTGAATAGCTTAATTAAATTTTCATTTTCATGTCACACTGAGGGGAGATATTTCTAAGCATTCTCCAATACAAATGTATTTAGTAGACAGATTCATATAATAATTAATTAATAATATAATAATTAATATAATGTATCACTGAGTTTAATAGTTAATTAATGAATGACTTAAGTAAATTTAGCTAATGAAGCTTTGTGAAAAAGTTCATTCACCCAAGAAAGCACTCTTGGATAAGGTACACACACACAGATACAAACACACACACACACACACACACACACACACACACACACACACAGATACAGACATACACACACACACACACACACACACACACACACACACACACACACACACACACACACACACGCCATTGAACATCCAGTGTTCCTCTCTTTGTCTTTGTGACCAATAAATAAACAAAATACTGAGAACAATTGGCTGTTCTGTTGGTGCCAAAACCTCCACATTGTTCTTATAATAGTAACACTTTCCCTCTCTTACACACATACACACAAATACACAAACAGATACCTACATGCAGGAATAATCCATTTTCATAATTTTACCTTAAGCTTATTGATTTATAGTGAAGTCAAGAAAAACTGGGCCAGACAGGTGACCTGGTTAAACAGTAAAGTCATGTCTGTTACTGAACAGCGGAGTGACCTGTCAGTACATCGTGCAAACTAGCTTACGTTGGAAGGAGAGAGCAGCTCAGAGCAAGTGTTTGCTTGTGGACAACACGTGCACTGTCATGTGTCTGCTTTTAATTCCATCTGCAAATACACAGGCAGCACACAAAATGCAGCGTCTATATTAAAAATATAAACCATTTACATTATGTATTTTTGTGTCTGTGTACCTATAGTACAGTCACAAACACATCCATATGCAACATATGTGTTCTGACAGAAACAGTACTATGACAGCAGCAGCTGAAGACACGAGGACGAGACAGGCAGGAAGGAGAGAGAGACAGAGACAGATTCTCGTGACAGGGGAGGACACACCCTCACTCTCCCATTTGTGTGAACAAAACAGACCTATGTGTGTGTGTGTGTGTGTGTGTGTGCATGTCCTCAAGTATCTGTACAGATAAGCGTGGATCATTGGTTTATGTAAGTGGAAGCACGAAACAGTACTGTCTAAAACTATTTCACAAGTCAGGTAGTAAAAGGATGGAAAAGAATTACACTTGTGCTTAACATTACATTTGTTTCCTCACTGTTTTATTTTATTATTATCAATGCAAGATGCTGCATTTGAGAGTCAAGAAAGTTGCTGTCTTTCACAATGAGCTGAAAAAAAATGTGGACATGACACCAAATCTGATCTGGTATGATTTTCAATGCAAAAATGTTAAATGTAACAAATATTGTAAGGACCTCTTGAGCCGCTCAGTATTATTTCAAGAATTGTGATGTAAAGCAATGAGACAGATAATTCAGATAAGTTTTTTCTGTGCGGAGACCTTCAGTCCAATAATAATCTTATTTATATTAATCTTATTTATATTTATAATCTTATATTCTTACACATACAAACACTGTTCTTTTAATTTTTACTGAACTCTGGTCTCTTTACACCTGGACCGACAAAATGGATGAACACAGACTCATAGTCTTTTTCCAGACAATATGGATTAAACTTCACTCGTGGCAACTCAGAAACCATGTATCCATTCCAATCCTGCTAGAGCCTCCATGTCACTGGTTAATAACAACCTCCTGTGAATAAACTTCCCACTGCTGTCAGGATAATACATATTAAAATAAAGATAAAAAATGATATGCAAATAGAAAATAAGTCAAATTTAGGAGCAATCATGCCATTGTCCCAAACGCAGGGCATACAAGGCATCAGTATTACTGTAACATCAAGATGCAGGAAGTACTTAGTGCTCACTCACAAAGATAATAATCAGTGACACTAGAATGGCTTGTGTGCATGTGTGTTTGTGTGTGTGTGTGTGTGTGTGTGTGTGTGTGTGTGTGTGTGTGTGTGTGTGTGTGTGTGTGTGTGTGTGTGTGTCTGTAATGCCAACTGCACGTCCACCTCCCAGCTGAAAGTATGACTTAAGCAAAGAGCAATGCCACCACACTGAGTGAATGTATGTTAGTCAGTATGAGTGAGTGTGTGTGCATGTGTGTGTGTGTGTGTGTATTGCAGAGCATGTTATTCCTGCATTTCCTTCTTTCACAAGCTATCTGAAATTAGCTCTAGAAGTTTTAATATTATACATCATTTTGAATGATGTTTAATATGTAATTAAATGTGAGCAATGACCTAATCTTGCAAAGTGTTTAAAAAAAGAACTTGTTTAAGGTGAATATTTTAAAAGACAGAGAGACCACAGCCACAGTGTCAATTTTAAATGCATTTATAATACAGCCTTATGGCTGATACTACTGGCTTTAAGCAATGCTTTCCTCTAAACAGTGTTGCTAAAGACTTTAAGTTTAGAGTATTCATAAATAAAGAAGGATTTAGAAAGATTTTGTTGACTTGACAATGCAACAGAATCAGCCAGAATATTATATTCATTCCTCATTCTCTCATTATTATTTTAACCTTTCAGTCAAACACAATATTAATATAATTATATATTAGCCTATAATATAATCTAATCTGTATAATTCAAGAAAAAAAAATGTTTATTTGCCACACTTATAACAACAGGTCAAAACTCAGCAACACTTGAGTTTGAGTGTTGTTGACTTTTTCCTTTCTCCATGCACCTTAGAAGTAGGTGAAGTGTTTCTACACCTTGCCACACTTATAACCCAGGTTTGTCCAGTATTCATTTTTCTAACAGATCTGAGGACATACATACATATGTACCTATTGTAATGGCATGGTTCACTATCTTTTGGACATGCAATTTTACATTGATCAAGTACTGTGGTGTAACTGTGCCATTTTAAGTATTATGGTAATAATGACCCTTGGACTTGGACTTGCTTATTTCTCACACACAGAGCTGTGGTCTGTGCGCACGTCTGTAACATCATCCCTGTTTCTAAAATAGCAGCATACCGGTCTCCAAACAAAAGGAATACTTCCCTTCTCCTCTGTTCTCTGTTTTGTTATCAATGTGAAAGTGACAACAACGCAGCTGCTTGCTATATTTATCCAGTTAATATTTATACACAAAAAAGACAGTAGGAGCAACGCCCTGAGGTCATCAGAGCCTCTGTGTACGCCAACCATTGTTGTTACATAAACAACTAATAAACAAACACTGCACTGTGTTGTACTCCTGTACACCATATTTGCGTGCCGGGTGTGTGTTTTTTCTGTGACGCATCTATTCTGGACTGGTCCCGCGTTTAGCCAGACCCCTGCACCTCCACAAGACTATTTCCTGCTTCTCCTGGTCTCTTCTGCCATACAGGAAACTCATAGTGGACAAGCAAAGGACACAGACAGGTGATAGACATGGTCCTCTAACATCTGTCTGTCTGCAAGGGTTCTGCAGGCATGAGTAATGTCAAAGGTCCCAGCGGCAATATCCAGGTAGAGTGAACTTAATTAAAGAGACAAAACTATGAAAACAAATATTCAGGGCACAACCTCCCACTCATATTGCTATGACCTCAGAATAATGATCAGGAGGAGATGTAGAGGCGGGTGAGGTCCGAAGAATGGTGCTGCTCAAAGAGGAGATTTTTCAGCCGAAGCTATGTGCCTCATCAAACAGCGGGGCAGTCTAAACAATCCTGAATGTCGCCATTAAGTCTCACATCAGATCTCCCATCTGGACATCAAGAACATCTAAACCCACTCTGACAGATCCAGCTGCAGATGTGTTGTTGATGTTCCACTGCTCCGATTAAAATACAACAACATCACAGCACCACAAAACACACTGCTGGAATTAGATATTCTTATGTACATCAAATGAAAGATCTGAGAGAGATGGTACTGAGCTGAATCTAGGTCACTTGGCAAAATGTTAGAGCATCTTAAAAATAAAGCTGTTTGCCACTAAAGTCCCATCTTCAAATTTTTGTTTTTACATTTCTTTCTGTGCTTTCTGATAGAAAAGTTGAATACAAAGGTGCTTAAATTAGTGGGAAAGTATTTTAAGTTCCTTACTCTTTCAGAATAGCATCAGTGTGACATCAGAGGCCACTCTGCACGATTTAGTCAGACTATAGATTGGGCTCTGTCAATGTTACTGCACGTCACTGAAATTCAAAATACAATCAGGAACAACAATAGTAGGAAGACAGATGGTAGGCTGGTCTGCAGCCAGCTTGTCTCGAAATTAAGCATCTTTTCATGTGCTTAGACTAAGGAACTGTCCTTTGTAGACAAACAAAGCAGTGTCCCTAATGAGCTCTACTACCTACAAGCTACTCACTCTTTTTTTTTTTTTTTTTTAGCAAGGTACTTAAAAAACATGATTTGCCTTTCGGTGCTGCTCAGAGAAGTTGTCTTGGTCCACTTCTTTTCTCTTCATACATGCTCCCTTTAGGTGAAATCACACATATGAATCAATACAAACAAAATTTTCACAGTTATGCTGATGACATGCAGCTGTATATCTCGCTTGAACCTGATGATAATAACGTCCTTTCTACCCTGATCACTGGTATGGCAGCAGTAAAAAACTGGATGACCGACAACTTCTTGAAACTAGATAAAGATAAAACTGAAATACCTCTGGTTGGCCGCCAAGATAAAAGAGACCTACTCTCTTCTATAGTTGGGAATCTGACCCCTTTAGTCAAATCTGAAATAACATACCTGGGCATTATTTTAGAGTTTGAATTAAATTTTACTTCACACATAAAGACGGTGATCGAGAAAGCTTTTTATCACTCACAAAATATTGCTAAATTACAGCCATTCCTATTCCATAAAGAAGCAGAAAAACTTATTCATGCTTTTATTTCAAATAGATTAGATTATTGCAATTCTCTTTTTACTGGTCCTCCAAAGCAGTCTGTTGAAAGAGTTCAGTTTATTCAGAACTGTGCTGCTAGACTTTTAACTAAAACAAGGAAGAGAGAGCATATTACCCCAGATCCTAATGGTTTGGGACCAGCTTACATTGCAGATTCTCTGACATATTATAACCCTTCAAGAGCTCTTAGATCATCCACTGCCAGATTAAATACACAAAATACACAAGAAAATAGGAAGCACAGCATTTTGTAACTACGCTCCGAAATTATGGAATACCCTGCCAAGAGCTATAAGAGACGTGGGCACTGTGAACATTTTTAAATGACAGTTGAAAACTTATTGATATAATTTGGCTTTTAATTAATTCGCTCATGTTTTACAATTCTTATTGGTTCCTGTTTTTTTTTTTTTTTTCCTTGCCTGTTTTATATTTGTATTGTCCTATAATTCACCCTTATTTTATTGTACTATTCCATTTTTTATTATGAAGTACTTTGAGCTACATCTCTTGTATGAAAAGTTCTCTATAAATAAAGTTTATTATTATTATTGTTGTTGTTATTTTTATTATTAGTATTGTTATTACTTCTGCATCTCTGTATTCATATGTAAGATGCTTACTTCTATATGTGGATTCAGTTTGGCCCTGACTGAACAAACTTTCTCTACTGTCTCACACGTGGTTTAGATAAATTTAGACTTGTACATTAGTTCAGCAGGGATTCCGACTAAACTCATCTTCTACTCTGAATCTGTTGATTTACAATTAAATGACATGAATGACATACTTTGATTCCAATGGGGCACTTCAGTTGTGGTTTTTGTTGACATTTTGAAATGAAAAGGAAATTGTTGACCGCATCCCTGCCTGGCAATACAAACAATATTTTACCAGAATGGAGCCCTGTTTATTTGACTTAAAGTTTATTTTGCATGCCATCACATGAGTGACTGAATTTGTGTCCAAACACTGAAGGCGCTGTGAGCTGTTTGCCAGCAGCTGACATTTTACTAGAATTTCCGTTAAGGATGTTTTCTTCCAAACATATGAAGCTTCTCATTCAGTAGACATCATTAAAACCGACAGCTTGGATATCTGCTGTGCTCTGCGTTTTCAGTCAGCTGTAAAAACAAAGCACATTTTATGAATAAACACTTAGGGAACTTGTGGGTACAGATTTTGACAGTGGATTATTTTTGTTAGTTGAAAAGTTAAAGCATTTCAATGAACACAATATGAAGAATAAAACCAGATACTAGGCCCATGCATTTGTACCTTTACGTGTAAGAAGTCAGCCACAGCAGGGCAGCACAATTCATGGACACAGTAAAGGTTCAGTGACAAGGTGTTGGGCAAACTAGCACGTAACCTCTCCATGCAGCATTACTGTAAGTTATTTTTTAATGGGTCTTATCTCAGTCTCTAGTGTTGACGGAGGCCTTTTCTCTTGTTTGACTGCTGCCTTGGGGAGTTGATGAACGGGAAAGGGAAGATCTTGAACTTAAACACATACAGCAAATGCTCTTTTTTTCCATCACTCTCTCTCTCTCTCTCTCTCTCACACACACACACACACACACACACACACACACACGTACACACACACAGACAGAGTAGTGGTATAGGCAAATGGGCCAAAAAATCACAAGCAAAAACATTGGTGTGAAGAGAGGCAGGGGAAACGTGGCCTCCAAGCTGAGGCTCATCTGTCCAGTTTTTGACTCACTGTGTGAGTCGAACACAGTTTTATTTACCGAACTTGGGTCTAACTGACCAAAATTTGTTTGTGTCCACAGCAACAGGTCAGTGTCTATAGTATGGATGACATTTCAATTTCACCTCTAGTCTAGTGGCACAACACAGAACATGCACTTTCACACATAGAAGTCATTTTCGCCAGCTGAGTCTTAAAGGACAGGTTCACATGTTTTATGTCCATCTTAAAACAATGCTCACATGCCCATATGTACTTTGAAAGAGTTGTTGGTCACTGTAAACATTGTTCCTGTCCAAACCAGATATGAACACGATTCTGAAGTGAGTGATGGGGGATGAAATTCACAGTTCTCTTTGGGTATCATTGTATGTACAATCTTTTGGTACAAAAGTCCAAAACTTTTTTTTGGAAAATAATTTTCAACTGTTTTTCAGGGGCTTTAGGAGGCATTGGGGACGTGATCCACTGATAGCATTTCTTGGAGCAACTCCTTTTCTTCTGCCAATAAGCATGAAGAAGTGGCTGTTTTGTTTGGAATTGGTAGGTAGATAGATAGTCCGGTAATTGCAAAAAGTTAACTCTACAAATGTGGAAACTGGACTCTATACCCACATATGATTTGTGGTTGGGAGAAGTGGCAAAAAACACTACACCTGGAGAGAGTGAGATTTTACAATAAAGACAGAGCAGGTGTGTTTGATATGACGTTGGACCCTGTACTGAAATTCTTTGTTTAATTTTGACTGTGGCTATTGCTGTTATGTATAATGTGCTGTGTGTGTTTGTAAGTTTGTATTCTTGTTATGCAGCAAAACATAATAAACATATTCTAAAAAAAAAAAAGGTCCCTTGTTGTATTTTCCTGGACAGTGTTTCCTTGCTGAGTAGCAGTGTAGGAATAATAACACAAAGAGGAAATTTTGTACAAATAAGACTGTACCTTTGCAATATACCGAGTTTATTTGAGTAACTCGCTGCTGAAGCCACATAATTAGTTTGGCTGCCCAAACTTAACTTGCAAAACAGAGTTAAAAGGCCGTCACACCATAATATGCACACTAGTAATACAGAGTTTGTAGGAACAAACTTAAATGTACAAGCTTATAAAACTAAGGCTATAGGTAAACACGTTTATGGATGACATACATAATGACTACATAACGACTACAGGCACTTACCTAGTGGGTCCACTTTATTCAGGAATTTGAGTGTTTTGCTCACAGACATGTTAACAATACTTGTTGAGGCGATGAAGACCGATCCAGTACCTCAGCCAGTTTTATTTAACATGTTGGCTTTTAGATCACAAGTTACAAAAATGTTACTTTACATTGTACACTCATCAAATATCTTTTTTTTAGGACCTGGAAAACATGTATTTTTTAAAAATATTGAATAAAAATATGATGTAATAATGAATGCAATAAATGCACTAAACCATCTTATTATGCAATCATTCAGCATCAGCTACATTTTTTCAGATTAAAAAAAAAAACTTGCTGTATAATCGCAACCCTGCTGGATGTTGATATAAATGCTGTGTAAATACAGTCACAGTGGACCCTGAATGCTACCAGCTCCGCGCGCCTGGCTGTCTGATGATGTGACCTGGAGCTGGCCAAACCTACGTGTATGTTGTTGTGTCTGAGCCCCATTCAGGGACTTCTGCTGTTTATTTTGTTCAGTCTTTTTTGGGCCTCCCTGACCACATCCTCTTGCACTCTCCAGTGCTACTAATACCGTCATTCCCATCGCCCCCCAAAAACACACCCACTCAGCCACCCACTCCCATGCATGTGTAGTGTCATGCATACAGGAAGAGAGACGCGCGGCCGAAACAATAGAGAGACATCGCCACTGCAGCCAGGAGCCATACCACAGACGAAGCAGTGGTACAGAGAAGGGATGTTAAACATTATTGTTACCAAAAATACACAAAAAGACATTTCAGGAATTATTTGTGTTGGTTTATGAATTTCTGACCAGTAGTTTATTAAATGTGTAAGTTAAGGTTTTGGAATGGATATCTATGGACCTGACAGATTGAGATATTTTTAATGAATCAATGAAAGAAAGAAAGAAAAGAAAATAGAATAAACAAGAAAGTAAGTTTATTTAAACATACTCCAAGCAGACACTATGAGACTGAACACAATATTCCTGGTTTGCTCAAGTCTTTTTTCTTATTTAGCAGGTGAATAAAATAAATGTCCTCTCAGGCCATGTGCCTGGGGGTCTCTGACCCGTCTGCCTCCTCCTCTTCCTCCCACCCAGGCACTGTGTCTGTCTGTCTGTGTCTCTACGTGACCGGTCCAGGGTCCGTTAGTGCCAGTGGAAGCCGCCACGGCAGCAGATAACACTAAGTAGCTTCCTGCCATTACTGCTAATTGCCCCACGGCCCGGAACTGTGCAGACACCCTGGGTGGGGCGTGACTGAAGAGTGTGTGTGTGTCTGTGTGTGTGTTTAAGAAAGTGGCCACAAATGTAGCCTACCTGTTTATGTGGCTGAATTTATCACTGCATACAGCACATCCTTGGTCCTGGGGAAACATATGGTTGACAGGTTGTATTAGTCCTGTTGGTGCATTCATAGAAAACGGATGAGAGGATTACGGGTATGTGGACAGCAGACGGATCGATGGGAGAGATAGTATGAAGCCAGACGGAATGTGTATGTTGTCTATATCACAAAGCAGAACGGGGAAAGTCCATAATCAAAGTTGGCTTAACAGTTTTGAGCTGGTTGACTTTAGTTAAATATAGAATAACCTGTTGTATTTGAGGAAAGACCCAGGTGCATTCAATCTAAGGAACATAGAAAAATCTTATGGACTGGTGTCATGCAAATATATTATATTTTTAATTAAAAAATGGAATTAAGGACAATGCAACAATAAAGTGAGTAAAAAAGTAACAGCAATAATTAAGTTTTAGCACATAGGTGAATATTCTCAAGCATCAATAGGGAAGTGCTATAATAATAAAGAAAAGCAGAGGGCGTCCATGCCTGAAGCTGATTACAGTATTAATGTAGAGAGACACAGATCCAGTCTAATGCACTGTAATGCCAAGTACTGCGTATTACATAAGGTTATACAAGGTGCTGGTGCATCAGGCTTCCTGATGACTTTGTCTTACAGAAAGGGAGGAGAGGATGTTTAGATGTTGTATGTTATCGCTGGTCTATCTGCAGATGTCTACAGTTGGCTATATGACCCTGGGGAGGGCTGGCAGCGGGCTGTATGTATCTAACAAGGACATCAAGCACGGACAATTTAACTATGCAAATGATACAGAAACATAATGGATAAAATAGCAATCATCAGGGACAGAAACATTCACATTTCTTTACAACTAAAGAAATGTGCTTGTTCACTCTACTGCTAAGAGTCAGATGAGAAGATTGATACCACACATTGATACCATTTAGATATTCCTGTCTGTATGGTATCAATGTGTAATTGAAGCCAGCAGCCAGTTAAAATTAAAGGAGATATAATATGTTAAGTATAGTGAGTTTTATATGTGCCGGAAGACGGATTTTGTTACTTGGAAGAGTCAGGCTAGCTCTCGCTCTATGTTTCAAGTCTTTGTGCTAAGCTAAGCTAACCATTTTCTGGCTGTAAATCCATATATTTGCTGCATTCTGCTGATTGTGTAAAACATCCAAGACTCAGCTAGTCTGATGTGTTATGCCAACAGAAAAATGTAAACTCAAAGAATCTGATTAATAATTTCTTTAGGCTTCTTTAGGCCAGAGAGGTTGTTGCATTGTGGTGATAGAGGTGTGTGTAAAAAAGACAGTAAATAGTGAGTAGTCTGTAATATTGGCAGGACAGGTCGTCAGAGTTAGATGTTGATCAGATATCTTCTTTGTGATGAAGAGAAAATCTATCGATTTATTTGTACAGACATCACTCTTCACATCTGCAAGAAAACAAATATGCATATTTCCCAAAATGTCTAAGTAGTTCTTTAAACCAGGGGAAGACATGCAGAAAGAGATTATTGTTGCATACACCAAAGCCTGGGCCCACAAAAAAAACCCCGACTGCAGTTATTGGAACTGGGAACCTTCTTTGTGCACACTTGCATGTCTGGTCCCCTGTATTTTCAGATTTTAACTGGGATCTACTTTCAAAGCAACTTTCTCCCAGCACTGTCACAGCTTCGTCGCCTGTGACCTGTCTTTTACTCCTTGAAAAAAGACTACAGGGACTCTTCAAATCCCACTTTGGGGTCAAGATTCGTGTGGCAGAAGATGTCCGATGTCGTAACCCTTGGACCTACGCACCCGTTTACAAACATTGCAACTGATCAAAAACATTTGCTTGTCCTTCACTGAGGCTTCATCGGATAAATGTGAGCATCGCTCTGGGCGCAGGAAGTCAGACTTAAGAAGACTTGGCTGACTGAATGTTACAAACTTTAAAAAGATTACAGGATCTTCTGAGGGGTTATTGGCTATCATCTTGTGTAAGTGTGTGTTTGTATGTGTGTGTGTGTGTCTGCAGTATGTTGATGAGAAGAGAGCATCAAAGCAGGCTAGCATCCTGTGGGCAGCCCAGGGCAGGACCAGTGGGCACAAGGCAGCAACGAGGTGGGTGTCCTGGAGCAGGCACCACATCGTCTGCCCACACAGATGCACACACACACACGCACGCACACACACGCACGCACACACACGCACACACACACACACACACACACACACATGCACACACACCCAAATCCTCCCTTGGGCACAAAAGGCCACCATGTAATTGAAGTAGTGTCAGAACTCAGGGGATGGAGAGATGGGAGGGACACACACACACATACACACACACACACACACACACACAAACATGCAAACACACCCAAATCTGTTAACACACACACTCAGAGCAGCTTTCTACATCACTAACCACTGTAAATTTGAACAAATGTATTTAAACTATGATTTACAGTATTGTGTACAATTTAGAGCTAAAATTAAGGATAAAAACAGTGATCAATGATTGTGCATGAACATTTTTCAGTAGTTAAGTTGTTTTAGTCAAATTAATGATCATTGAAATGTATCTTTTAATCTATTCTATCTTTTTCTAACTTTTTCTGTGATGCTCTGTCTTTGCATTAAGCGTCACAGAAACTAAGAAGAACAACATCTTGTCTCGGCTGTATAAATATCAGGAGTCAATAATGTGAGTGTGAGAACAGGACATGACGGGTATATTGAATACATATAAATTCACAATTTAACTTTTTATCTGGTGTAAATTCATTTCTCATTGTGTCGTCATGTGAAATCCATCATAATCGTTGACCGCTGCTGAAAGAGCAGATCAGTTCAAATTCAGTGGTGCGTTCCATGCATTTGATGATGAGCATGACTGTCACAGCGGTGTCTGTGGTTAATCTCCTGATTGTGTAAAACATCCTGGACTCAGCTTGACTTAGTCTGATGTATTATGCCAACAGAAAAAATTGCACTACCAACTACTTCAACCTACCATCTGAATATGAATCATAATTTTTTTAGGTTTACTCTCAGGTTATAGGCCAGTCAAGAGAGGTTGTTGCATTGTGGTGATAGAGGTGTGTGTGTAAAACAGACAGTAAAGTGGTCTGGGTGGTCAAACAACATCTTTTTCTGTGATGCAAAAACATGGAATTTGTAACAAATGTAGGAATTGGCATATTTTTATCACAATAAAAATTCATAAATTTCAAATGGAAAATAAGTAAAATCATTTGCGGAAATTTTACTATGCAGGTATTTTCTCTCGCTAAAAAGAAAAAGCTGAAGACAAAAGATTTTAGAAAGGTTTTGAAACAAACCTGAATACAAAATCTTTAACACATTTTATAATCAGAGTAAGAAACGCAGGTGATAGGTTAAAGTGAAAAAATAAGTAGTTACAGTGGTATGAAAAAGTTTAGGCACCCCTTTGAGGCTGCATAATAATTTACTCTGTCTTCACAGAAAATGATCACATTGGCATGCCATTCATTTCCTAATAAAAGCTGAGTACTGGGGTATTTTCCAGACGAAGATTTTTAGTGTAGCAATATAATAAATCAGATGTGAAAAATTGCTGTGCAAAAATTTGGGCACCCTTGTCATTGTGTTGATTTGAACACCTGTAACTACTTAGTTTTTTTAGTTTTTAGTTTTTTAGATGAGGTTTGGTGAGATCATGGCCAATTGCAAGTTGTTCTTCTCTTTGACTCTCCTCTGAAGAGTGGCAACATGGGTGCCTCAAAACAACTCTCAAATGACCTGAAAACAAAGATTGTTCAACATTATGGTTTAGGGGAAGGCTACAAAAAGCTATCTGAGAGATTTCAGCTGTCAGTTTCCACTGTGAGGAACATAGTGAGGAAATGGAAGACCACAGGCACGGTTCTTGTTAAGGCCAGAAGTGGCAGGCCAAGAAAAATATAGGAGAGGCAAAGGCGAAGGATGGTGAGAATGGTCAAAGACAACCCACAGACCACCTCCAAAGACCTACAACATCATCTTGCTGCAGACGGTGTCACTGTGCATCGTTCAACAATTCAGTGCACTTTGCACAGGGAGAAGCTGTATGGGAGAATGATGCGGAAGAAGCCTTTTCTGCACACACGCCACATACAGAGTCGCTTGACGTATGCAAAGGCACATTTGGACAAGCCAGCTTCATTTTGGAAAAAGGTCCTGTGGACTGATGAAACAAAGATTGAGTTATTTGGTCATAACAAGGGGCGTTATGCATGGCGGCGAAAGAACACAGCATTCCAAGAAAAACACTTGCTACCCACAGTAAAATTTGGTGGAGGTGCATCATGCTGTGGGGCTGTGTGGCCAGTGCCGGTACTGGGAATCTTGTTAAAGTTGAGGGTCGCATGGATTCCACTCAATATCAGCAGATTCTTGAGAATAATGTTCAAGAGTCAGTCACAAAGTTGAAGTTACGCCGGGGCTGGATATTTCAACAAGACAACGACCCAAAACGCTGCTCAAAATCGACTCAGGCATTCATGCAGAGGAACAAGTACAATGTTCTGGAATGGCCATCCCAGTCCCCAGACCTGAATATCAATGAAAATCTGTGGGATGATTTGAAGCGCGCTGTCCATGCTCGGCAACCATCAAACCTAAGTGAACTGGAGATGTTTCGTAAGGAGGAATGGTCCAAAATACCTTCATCCAGAATCCAGACACTCATTAGAGGCTATAGGAAGCGTCTAGAGGCTGTTATTTTTGCAAAAGGAAGCTCGACTAAATATTGATGTGACTTTTCTGTTGGAGTGCCCAAATTTATACACCTGTCTAATTTTGTTTTGATGCATATTGAACATTTTCTGTTAATCCAATAAACCTCATTTCACTACTGAAATAATGCTGTGTCCATCAGTTATTTGACTGATCAAAATGAAATTGCGGATCCAAGCACCCAATGATTTATAAATGAAAATAATGGAAATTGTCAGGGGTGCCTAAACTTTTTCATACCACTGTATTAATCATTTAATTTAGACTACAAGGAACAAAAGGATTATTATTGGGAAACACAATCACTGACAAATTTGTCAGCATCTTGTCATGAAATAATCCCCTGGTGCATCACCTCTAAGGCTGATTCACAGCTTAATGTTCGCACAAAAACATTTTCTTTAGATCTGTCACAAGACTCTTTTGGTAGATTAGATTTAAATGTGCCTGTAAAACCAGCAATGGCTACGTTAAAAATACAGCCACCATTCAAATTTCTTTGAATAAACACAGATTCTCTATAAATTCTTTTACTAATGTTTTACTATAATTGTGAATTTTATGGTTGTGTCCATGAAGCTGTCAGTCTGTATCTGCCAGCCTGTCTTTCTCCTGATCTCTCTGGGTAACTGACTGATTTGATTTGTTTTTGTGACGTACAATAGGATACAGAGACCTGAGTCTGCAGAAACAGTGATGGGGTTTGGCTGCCACCTAGTGGTTGAATCAAATAAATTTATGGTTACATTCAAATAAATGAGCAACATTTGTTTGACTGCAGTGTTGGTGAAATTATGTTTTCTGTATGTTTATATAGTACATTTGTGAGTTACTCAAATTACTCCTTCAAGGAGTGTGTATTTGTGCGTCTTCATTAGAGATGGCAGAGAGTCTCTCTTCCTGCCTCTCCCTGTGTTGCTGCCTGCAGGCTGGCTGCAGACAGAGACATGTTTGAGCATGTTTGCCTTCAGTGTCCAGGTATGTTTCTACGTTTATTTAAGCACAGTACAACACTGTAGAGCAACTGCTTCAAGGCGTTAACAGACAGCTTAAGAATAAGCTTACTAGTTGAATCATTACAAGTCATAAATTATAGTAACAAAAATTGGAAAATATGACAGTACAAAATACTGGTTTCCGCACATTAGTTTGTGGTTATAAACAGATAATAAGGTCAAAGAGACATAGGCCCATTATCCATTCAAAGCCAAGTGTGCTAAATGGACTTCTCTTTCCATGGATGGCAGAAAGCTGTGTAACATAAACCAGTGTGCATACTGTTAATTTACCTCTTTTTTTTTTTCCATTTTACACTAATTGGAATAAAAAGGCTGTTCAAAAAAAATCTACACTTGAAAGCTGCAATAGAACTAAACTTTAGTTATTTCTATTATACGACCATGAAATATGAGACATGATTAAGGGCTTTTAGACACATTCCATAAACTTCAGAGTTCTTTACATACCAATATCCAAAATGTACCCGAGTACATATGAATTCTTTGCTGTTTCAAAGCAGTTAGACAGCTAGTGTGGACTTGTCTGAGCTCGTCAGCTAAAATCGGATACCTGTGATTGTACATGTGGGGTGGTGAGAAGAATGAGATTCAAGCAAACATTCTGCAACAGTCTCCAAGAGATGCTGGGTGTTTTCTTGTACTAATCAGCACTAATGACTGAATATAGGAGGCCATGGAACGTTAAACTTTAATGAGATTAAAAAAAAAATTAAATTCAGGCTTCTTTATTTTTTAATACATTATCTAACTAACAGGGATATGTTTACTGGTAATGACTCTTATGTCCATAATTAGGAGGTTTACCATTAACTACCCGACTTCCAAAAAAGACATTTTTCTTACTTTTTCCTCGTGGTATCTGTCTGTGGAGATCACTTTGGGGTTTTTTTGCCCACGTTTTAAGACATACAGTAAGTCTTTCAGATTTCTGCTGGAAAAAATTTACCAGCATAAACAATTTTTCTTTAGACGTCAGCATGAACAGTTTTTATGGTCCTCATCCAGCATGCCTTACCTGCTCCTTACCCTGTACCCTGATCGCTGACTTTCAACATAACTTAACTGTATTCATCATCACAGTTCACAAAAGCTGGTTTGGCTGCAAGTTTGTGTCTCCAGAGGAATGTTAATTCCTTGTTCTGCTGGACAACCAAAACTAACTTCAACTTCAACAGTCATATCTCTTAAAGAGAAAACTTAAAGGAAAAGATTAGCAAGTGGATGTGACTTTTCCTTTTGTATAAATTTCAATTAAGGCTGGAGCGAGGATGCAACGAGTGGTACAAATTGACATATCGAAAGAATGCATATCAATGATTTAATAGTAATGAAAAAAAGTGAATAAATCCAATAAATGGTCCAATAAATCCAAAAGAATGTGGCACATTGAAACTGTTGGGAAAACTGAGTCACAGCAGTTGCAAAATGCTGTAATCCAAATGACCTCGGCAGACTCTTTTACATGACATGTCTTTTTAAGTTTTGATTCCTTTTATTGTCACTTGAATTGAGAGGAAGTAGTCTGTCCCCACATATACATAGACAGGTAAATTACTTGCATTTTATGACTTAACACAGTGATAGGTAGAACACAGTAGTCAAGCATTTACTTGATAATCTTCCTGTGCAAAAATGTAACATTACATCATCATGAAATGCAAACTAGCAAGAAGTGAACAATTTTTCCGTCATTGTTTTAATCATGTTAAATGGCAGAAAAATAACTAAACATGTTGTTCATGAGCTCAGTTACAGTTGTGACGGATCTAAATGACCAATGTTGATGGAAATGATGATCAACATTTCTTTGTTGGCATTTAATTGTGCCTTACATTTGTTTTACAGGCTGGACTTTTATGGATACAGCATTCACATCCTGCACAGACAAAATATTTGATCCAATCAGTAACCTGAAAAAAAGTTCTCTGTTGTATAAAAATAATTATTTTGACATTTCATGTCTTAATGGCAATGGTATTGTGTGTGTTGTGCCTATAACTACTATCCTAGTGGAGATGGTGAAAGACTACTAGATTAAAACTGTCAATAAAATGCTTTTTAATTATATGCCTAGTATTAAAACCAAAAGTAACTCTGCGATCTCTGAAATCTCTTTGTCCTTCCTCAGGCTGATGGTCAATCCAGACTCCAGGGCAGAGAGAAGCTCTCACCCTCCATCTCTTTGCAAATGACAGATGTGAATCGGGCAAGCTGCTCCGAGCTGAAATGGTTTTTCCAGTCTCCAGCAATGCCTGACACAAAAACACACACGCCAAGTCACAAAACCACAACATATCTCAACCAGGTTACATCCAGTCAGACAGTAAAATGCAATTTAGAGTAACCTGCTCAGGAACATTTGTAGATGCTGTTCTCAATTGTAAATGTTCAAGTTCGACCCAGAAAATGATCAGGGACATGACATGTGTTCTGTCAGCAAAACAAATCACCAACAGCACTACATACATGGGCACAAGTAAAAGTGAAAATAAACTTCTGCAATTAAAGCTAAATTAATTGCAAACATTTAATCAAAAGGGTGCCATCCCTCTAGCAGGTTATCAGTGAAATACATGATGGACGCATAGAGCCTCACCTTTCCTGAAGAATGGAGATTTGTTAGGGTCCATGTACACCTTCGGGACCAGGCTGAAGTTGGACATGTTGTTGGCCTTCATGCTCTTGAAGGAGCAGTGCTCTGCTATCTTCTGAATGGCTTCCTCACTCAGGTTTCTGCCCAGGAAATTTGAAATATGCCTGAGAGCTGCAGGCAGGTCCTAGAAGAACAGCAAAGTTCAAAGTAAAACAACAAGCACCTCCATACTGAGACACAGACTGAACAACAATATTAGCACACACTCAGGAGGGGTTAACCAGGCAAATGCTTGGGGCCCTCAAGGGGAAAAGTGGCCCCCAGTGGCCCCTGATTTTAGCACAATTTGCAACGACAAATATAAACCCCCTTAAACCTCCCAGAAAGACACTATACTGTCCTGCCTGCCCCCACCCCCCACCAGACACAGTGTTAACTTCTGTTCTAATAGACAAAAAAAAAGGTCAACAAGACATTTAATGTTCAGAGTCAACTCTGACGTTAAAACGTAAAATATCGCCATTTACAAAAACTCAGCGTTTGTTAGGAGTGTTTTACCTGAACCATGTCTTCATATGTGATGTACATTATTCTGTCTCCCAGCTCTGTGTGTCTCCAACTCTTCACATGGTCTGTCCATTTTCCAAACAGCACTGCAGACAACAGACATTAGACCCCAGCATAAATACAATCGACCACTACTCTGCATCGGTTAACGACAGGGATGACTTTCACACGCTATCAGTAGGTCTGTGATTTCCAACATCCAAAATCTGCTCACATGGTAATACACCAACATGCTGAACTCCATTTCCCTGAAATTCATACATTTATGTGTGTAAACTTTTAATGATGTGACCTCTGACCTCTGCCCTCCAGGAATTTCTCCATGAACTCATCAAAAGTTCCTGGATCCTCCAGGAATGCGGCCATCTGGTGGAAGTAGTACGAGGACACCATGATGTCCTTTGGATTCCTCATGACATAGATCACCTGTGACGAGTGACAAAATGCAAATAACATAACGGGTGTAATAAGTGTAAGATATTAAATATGAGATCAGATTAAGAGAGGTACACACGGGAATACACACGAAGACTCCACCTATTTACCTTGGCTTTGGAAGTGTAGAAGGAGGTAGGCATGAGGTGGTAGGGAAAATGTGTGACAAACGCCCGTGGAGATGCCAGCTGATCCACAATAACTGCCAATCTCTTCTCCTCCAGCCAGGGCACCCTGTCCCAGTTAGGAATAGTTTGGATTGGTGTCAGATCCCCACCATTCAGCACCAGCGGGAGGATCTCCTGCATCCAGATTGTACCTGCAGAAAAGTATCGAAGAGCAAATAATACTACATGGCTGCTGGAAGCACTGACTCCTCCATAAGGTAAAGACACCAACAGAGTGATAAAGCAACATTATACTGTCTGCATTTTAAATCTGACATTGTGGGGCCCCTTGCAACAAAACTGCCCTTCCTCACCCCCAACACCCCCCATTTGAGCCACGTTTTTTGTTTACATTTTGACAAATCATTACAAATATGCTACATTAGACTTTCGGAGTTCCCATTTTCAGTTTACATATGAATGTACTATCACTGCATTACTTTGATAGTGGAGACAACTTTAAAACATTAAGTATGATTTATCTATTGTAGCCTCAGTTCCTATGACCCTAAATAGAAATAAGGAATTGTAAGTAAATGGATGAATAAACAAAAGATCACATTGCAAATAGACATCACATTCATGAGTCACACACAACATGTGCTGAAATGATTCCCCACTGGAAACGTCTGTCATTCTGCATCTGCTCAGTTTTTGTAAGACAGAGAGAGAGAGAGAGAGAGAGAGAGAGAGACCGCGAGAGAGAGACCCTTAAGCCATTTGGAAATAATATCAGAGTTGGTTGCCAGTAACATTCACTGGCAGACACTACATGTAGCAACTGCTCTGATTCTCCCTCACTCTGCTCACACATGGTGGAAATGATTGAATTAAGGGTCTAGACAGATGCAGAGTAATCATTCCTGTTGTGCTGAGGCAGTTAAAACACTGTATCAGTATTATTATGTTTGTAATATGTATCATTAAGTTCTCAATGCCTTATTTCCATTTGATTAAGAATTACATGGTATTAATTTATTACTGCTCACACTGTGCTGCTCCCTGAACCATACATGGACTCTGTACTCACCACCTCTGTACTGTGAGGAAACTTATGATCATGGTGCGTGTTATCATTCACTGCCTTTTAGTAGACTTTGATAAGAAAATATCCCATATTTAACGGACAGTCTCTTATCTTTTAAAACTAATGCTTTTATTCAGGGACTAAATTCTCCTTATGGTGGGTGGTGCTTGACTCGGATATAAATAAAACATGTCTCTCAACTGAGTTTTATCATTACTCTTCAACAAACCACCAACATCTCATGTCTGTCACAGAAGCACCGACAGTCACCACATCATCGTCTTTAAACCTAAATTCCTGCGCAAACTTCAGGCTCTCTGAGCTGTGGATCTCTTTAGGAAGCACAAGGCCACGGTGAAGCATATAAAACTCTTCAGAAGACATTATGCCTCGAGGATTAAGGTGAGTCTGCTCTCTCCCTTCAGATAGTGTAGCCCTCCCATTACAGTTTTGTTTCTTGTAGACTCCCCTTCTGAGAGAAGGGTTTGGTTCAGGTCTAGAGGGACATGCGTATCGACGGGTAACTAGAAAATACTTTACATAACTGAGGATGTGGCCTGTGGCCGCACTGAGTGAATTTTTAGCTACTCTAATTATATAGTAAGTGACACAAACCTAGTAAACCATAAATTAAAAGGAACATTGCTATTGCATGTTAGGCGCACACACACACGCACACACAGCTGTCATGCTCTGCTTGTCACATCAGACATTTAGACGGCAGCAGTGTGACAGTGAAGAGCCGACATGCACAAATACCAGGACTCTGAAACTACAGAGGGTACAGGAAACTCAACCATCATTCATTTTATCATCTATACCTGTGGTTTTCCTACTGTTACATATCAAACTGTTGTCCATGAAAAAGTCCTTTACCATTCTCTTTATTCTTCGTATTTGTCTTTCTCCGTCCCTCTAGTCTCTTGAACAGAATTATACTGGTGCACCAGTTCCCACTCAAACGGCTCAGGACAGGTAAACTAAATGTATGATGTGTTTTTGCTCAAGAGACATGCACCTGGCCCACTCATCATGCAAATGTTTTCTCATCTGTGTATTAATACACTGGACATACCGAGAACAGTTTCAGTTAAAGGTTAAAAGCAACTTTGAAGCTGCTACTCACTTGGTTATTCTCCTGAGACGCTTGAACTATGAGCTCTTTTTTGTTACTCATTTTTCAAACAAAAAAACATAAAACATACAGTATTTAAAGTGCAGTGAGAAACTGGCCCTGAGAGACACAGCTCAAAGACAAACCTCCCGGCTTTCAAAAACTTAAATAATCATATCTTGTCGTGAACATAAGCCACACAAAGTAAAAGACTAATCTCCCAGAACCAAAACATGGTGCACGGCTTCGCACAGAGCTCAGTGCTCTTACTCGGGCAGCATGATGCTGCTCTTGCATCTGCCGAGCAACACTTTGACCTGGGCTCATGATGAGTTTACACCTTTAAAAAGGTTCACAGTACTGAAACTGGTAAAACCTGCTACTTCAAGGTGAGCAAGACAATCACTGACACACTTCACCGTACTGGGGGTAGGTGACGACAAACACATCAGTATCTTCTACAGACAGCTTCCTTGTAAACTCGAGCTCTCCTTGGGGCCACAGTGAGAGGGAAGGAGAGTCCCCTCATGCCTTAAGTCCTGACTGTGCTCAGATTAAAGCTTAAAGATTTACACGGGGTTCTGGTGCTGTCACGCTGCCATGAGCAGAACTATTGCTATGGTTAATTGTTCATTAATGAAGTTAACAATTTACCCCGTGACATAAACAAACTGTTCTGGAGAAGCAGCACAACAGCTCCAAAGGTTGAACGAGAAAGCTATGCCAGGAGTGGAGGACTGATCGGCCCGGAAAACGAAGGAGAGGCGAGGCGTGATGATCCTTGACTTCACAATGCTGCAGACAGAGGCAGTGTGTCTGCTTCTCAGTATGATTCAAGCTCCCTGGTTGGTGCTAGAGAAGGATTTCACTCTGCTCTTCCTCAAGCTGCGTTTGTCTCATGAACAGAAAACAGACAAGTGTCCGTGAGCCCAGAACGATTTCTTCTCAAAATGACTCAGTGTTATCATGACTTACTGAGCCTGCTCATGGTGGCTAGTTTTATCATTACTCTTCAACAAACTGACAACATCTCATGTCTGTCATAGAAGCACCGACCTGCCTTCGGGTACGTGACAGCCACCACATCATCGTCTTTAAACGTGAACTCCTGCGCAAACTTCAGGCTCTCTGAGCTGTGGGTCTCTTTCGGAAGCACAAGGCCTCGGTGAAGCATATAAAACTCTCCAGAAGACATCATGCTGCGAGGATTAAGGTGAGGTTGAGGTCTGCTCTCCCTGCAGACAGCGCTGCCCTCCGGTTACACTCTCCTCCTTCCGTGGGGAGGGTTGGGTTCAGGAGGGAGACGCTGTGTCCGCGTCATGTGAAAAACCACTAAACCCGCAGAGTGAAGCCAGTGCACATGTAAGGCTGGTGTTTCTGCTGGTGTGTCTGCACAACCCGATGTGAGTCCACTTCACACTGCCGACTGTCTGCAGCAAGCACCCGGATGTCCACCCTGAGTCTTTCAGCCTGACGTGCAAACTGCAGCTTTACAACCGTGAATGGCGTTTCAAATGTCACTGCAGGAGTGCGTGATAAAGATAAGCTTGCCTCAAGCAGTGTAGATGGTGACAGACTGCAGGGCCGTGCACAGGATGTTAGAGGGGCCAGGGGCCCACATTCATGAAAGGCAGCTCCTTCAGCGTCTATCCTCGTGCATAAGAGTGCTGCTAAATTATTATTATTATTATTACTATTAATGTTGTTGTTGTTTTATTAGCCTGCAGTTATAGTTCACCACCTCATGCTACTTGCAAGTGAGCATTTCATAGCTCTGTGTGCTGTACCTGTATACAGTTCATAAACCAAATAAAACTTAGACCTAAGCTACTCTGCTCCCTTACAAATTATAGATATAAATATATACTCTATATTACATACTCAAATATTACTCTGATACAAGTGGAAGTGGTTCAGTCCAGTTTTTACTTGAGTTAAAGTACTTGCTTTTGAAAATACTTAAGTATTCATTACAGAACCTAATGACCATTTCTCTCTCTGAGTGACACTGAGAAACCTGTGCATGCTTTTATATCCAGCAGACTTGACTATTGTAATGCTCTCCTATCTGGTCTACCCAAAAATAACAACTATAATAAACCATACCAAACCAAAAATACAATAAACCATCTTCAGCTGAATCAGAACTGTGCTGCCTGAGTGCTGACCAGGACCAGAAGGAGAGAACACATTACAGCTGTTTTAAAGTCCCTGCACTGGTTGCCTTTCAGCTTCTGTATTGAATTTAAAAAGCACTTCATGGCCCTGCACCGGCATATACAGTATGTCTCACATGCTTACACTATATGAACCAGTGTGGCTCCTCAGGTCCTCTGGCACAAGTCATTTGACCAACCATAGCATAAAAAGAACAACTACTACTCGAAGCTTATCTGGAATTAAACAAATGTTATGTAGCTTGAGATGCTCTCTAAAGTTGTATGGCACACTTCTGTGGGCAGAGATGAAGTTTGTTTGTGGTTAACACAACAGACATTTAAAAGGAACCCCGACTATGAAGACTTGTCGGCTTATTATATTAACGTTGGCATCAGCTATTTAAATGTGATATTAAAAACACTCTATAGTTGTTAGTTTTTGTAAAATTTGAAAAGAATCCTTTCACTCATAGGATGTTGTTGCTTATGTTGCAATGCAGTCTGGGTAATGACATCAAATGGTAGCACCTGTCTCTTCACTCCACAGCGAGACACATGTCGTCTGTTGAGCCTTTTCAATTTGAACCTGAGTGCAACGTAAGCAAGGAGGAAAATAGGAGACAACACTCAGAATGAAGATCACACTGAAGACAATCAGAGACCAAATCAGAACCAGGTCACCAAAAGGCAAGTGAAAACATCAGCCCATATTCACCATTAATTCTCTGTATTTATTTTCATATATTATGTTATTTTATTATATTTGATATCATGCTTTACATAGGATATTACATAATAGCTAAAGGTATCATGTATTAAATTCAGTTTGATTCCTGGTTATTTATATTGTCGCATATTCTAATATTTTCTGAACAAGATTAAAAAGTATGAAATTAAACCAAATAGCGTCCTTGCATTATTTTGCACATATATTTGATTACACCACATATCTACCAGAGAACTAAATAGTATTTCTATACAAGCAGCATTTTGCATTTGCCTCAATCAGTAACTGAAGTCCTCAGACGAAAAACCATAAAAGTTATAATCCTGATTTTTACTTTCTACTTCAGGTGGCATGTTTGTAACTCAAGACAGTGGAGGACTGAGGGTTGCGCAGTTTCAGCTGTAAGAGTTTACCTGTGCACGCAGTTCACTCTACAAATGATCACAAAAACAGGACTGTGTCCTTTGTGTGAAGGCTGAAGTAGTTTTACAGGTTAAGACAAACAACTTTTATCAATCATAATTCAACAGTGTTTTTGGTGTCAAATATTTTTGTTTTAGGTCTTACAGATGTGCCTCGTATCGTAAGGCAGGCTGCAGAGAAGAATCTGCAGCGTCATCCCTTCATGTGCAGTTAACAGAATAAGAAGTGTCTACTCTGAACCAGGTGGAATCTGAACAGGGTATGAAGACGTAGATATCGATCACACAGTAGTGTGTAGTAGATGACGCATGGAGAGATTTTAATGATATTTAAACTGTGCAGTTCACATTTGAATCCATTTCATCAGTAGCAGGAGTTGTACAGCTCAACAAAATAGGCTATCATACAAAAATGTTAATGACTTAAATGAAAATGTTTTTACAAACTGTATCCCGATATGAAAAATACATAGATGTGTCCATGAAAACACTAACCTCTTGACTAGAATTCAAAAATAAAGAAGATCGTATGTAGGCTACATAATGTGTTTGTAATGATGAACTACCTGAAATGTGAAAACTGCTGTGTTTGAAAAATGATCTGTGATCTGGATGGTCTCTCTTGTGGAGCCATGATATGTGTTTGGTTCACTCTTGTGTCCATGCCTCAGTTTGAACCTGAAACAGGGGAGAGAACATCAGCCACCATTTCCTTCATGTAACCATAATCCTTCTCAACAGCCACAGGTCTTGCTCTGAATGTCTTGTAGACTCTGCTCCGGGAGCAGGCATGGATCATCACGTCATATCCAAAATGTGTTTTCTTCGGGAGGCACTTCAAGTACATGGAGAGGTGCATCTGAAACAAATCTGAATTTGACAGGAAAAAAAACATGTCAGTCACATCCTGCCATAAAAACACATTCAATTAAGGTGAAATATTGTGTAAGACATTTATTTAAATACCTCTAGTGTTGTTGTGGTGATGCACATCAGCAGATGATCCAGGTCTTTCTCCTCACGAGTCCTTTCTGGACTTCAGATCCTGGACTTAACCAAAGCCAGTTTTTTTACACTCCTTTTGCTGCATGCCAGGGATCAAATTCATGGTGTTTCTCTGGATTACAGACGCTCGTTCCTTTTACAGTTTGTGGATGTCTGTCAGTCGAGAGGGTAGACACCTTTCTTCTATGGTTTTAAGAGCTTCCTTGAAACCTTTTGAGAGTCGCACCGGCCATCTCACAGAGCACAACCTCTGGTTCTCGTGATTTCATGCTAGTTGACACTGCACTCTGATTTTTGGACCATGTTTTTTGAATAACTTTTTTTTTTTTTTCTTTTTCTTGATCTATTTTCAGATGTCCATTTTGTTTGCTAAGATTTAGATAACAAACTAAGCTAGCTAGGCTACATGAAATACTGTGGGAATGTCGCCAACTTGGAGTACACACACAATGCAACACAAAACGCTTACATAACCTGAGCTCACACTCAGCCAGACAGCCAATCAAGTGGATTTGCGTGGGTTTGAAAATTAAGGCAACAAAGTGTCTTTGGCTTTTTTTTTTTTTTTTTTTTTTTTTGCATTTACTCATTTGGAAGACGTGTTTGTCCAAAGCGACATAGTTTTTCATGACAGTAGTAGCAAGAAGTCTCTCATACGTTCAGGGCAGGGTATGAATTACAGGGGAGACTGGGGGGGTCTGACCCCCTCAATAAGGCTTGGACCACCCCCCAACCCAAACAAGTAAAAACAACAGGGGGGGGTTAAAACATTTATACATCCTTCTTATCTGTTATTGTAAATATTACAGTATATTTCCCATGTTCATGCTTGGAAGAATCTTGCAGTAGGATTTCAGACACCCCTTATTCATTTTCAGCGCCGTCCTAATGCAGCCAGGGGAGTTCTGGCTTCCCCTGCGCTGACAGACACATCTGGTTCACAGGTTAATTGGATCAGGACAGGTAGGGAATGATAACTTTCAAGATAATCAAGATATGTACCTCACTCATATACAGCCACTCCCTTCTACTACATGTTTACGTTTTGTATGTTACATAGTGAGAACAGCTTTGTCCAACTTTGTCATTTTAGAGCTTCTAACTTGCATATTCCACTGAGAGGCTTTGCGAAGCAGGGGGTGTTTTTTATTATTCTATTAACAAACTCGAATCAAATCCACCAAGGCCAAAGTTACAGATCTCAACACCATTAATATGTGATTTTTGGCTTCTGAGAAACTGACAAAACTCTTGAAAAATGCATCTGGATCTGGATCTGGATCTGGATCTGGAGGCACCCTTTTTCCCTAGCCCATTTCCCATCCCTCCACCAAGTTTGGTACAAAATTGTTTAATCCTGCTGACAAACATTCAAACAAACCAGCAGACATGGGTGACAACATAACCTCTTTAGCTGAGGTAAAAATGGAAAGAGCAATTCAAAAGAAAAATTTGAATGAACTGAAAAAAAATTGCATGTCCCTGTTGACTGTATATAGTCCATCCATATACTTCAATCCATTTAAAATGCTATGGTGATATGGGCTACCAGACTAGCCCAGGTAGAAACCACAAGGCAGCTGGGACCTGTAAATAGAATCTGTAAATATTCTGATGTACATCCATAAACTTAAGACGAACAAAGAAAAAAGACTAACATCACACTAACATACCAGTGGGCAACATTTCCCCAAGCCTCCGTGTTTTTGCTGTTCATTTGTAGACCATGCATGTAGACCATGCATGTGGCCAACACAGGCTTTGATATTGTGTGTGTACATTATGTGAATAATAGTATAAAGCACACGGCCTTTATGTCTAAAAAAGATGCAAAAACACACACAGTATATATATATATATATATATATATATATATATATATATATATATATATATATATCCACTGCCCACTTACTGGTTCAGCTAAAAAGAGACAGCATATATGAAAATGAATACACTGTACCTGATTTAGGGTATGTCACAGCAAACACATCGGTGTCCTTCACAGAGAAATTTTGGGCATACTCCAAGCTCTCCATGCTGTGAGCCTCAGGGGGCAGGAGAAGGCCATGGTAGCGAATGTATTCAGGGGAAGACATGGTGACTGTTCCCGGCTCAGGGTCTAAAGCTCTGCAGTGGGAGTGGAACAACACGTTCCTACTTCACTCCTTCTCCTGTTACATACAGTCCCTTTTCCCTGAGCTCGTCTTGATTTGCCTCTCTAGCTGGAAGGGCTGAACAACCTTTGAACACTTCCCTGTACAATTTTTTGAATGACATCTCTTTACTGCAATCATCAGCAGTTTTCTAATTCAGGGGCTGGAATCTCTGGAGGATGTGTAAGAAGAGTCCAAATCCACCTCTGCTTACAGAAGCCTACTTTTTTTCTATGAGAATGGACCTCTTTGGTAAGAAGGTTTGGTTTCATTTTATATAGTAATAAGTAACAAGATCATTGCAATGCCATGCACTGCAAGCAGATAACAGGGTGGGACACTGCATGGGAGAGGACGTTGATAAAGCTCTTTGAAAATCTTTGGGACCATCAAGAATCCCCTTTTTGTGCTTGTCAGTACTGTAGTACTGAAGAGATGCTAAGAAACACTGGACTGGATATGATGGTGGTCCTAATGTCCATCAGGCCCAGATCATGTTAATTCACACTATTAATCTTATAGTAATAGGAATAAAGAGTGAACTAAGATGTGTGGACTAGGGTAGTTACCACTCTGATACTAGAGTCACACTCCTCAATTATTCAGCTGTTTTCTCTGGAATCTATCCACAACGTTAAACTTATAATTAGTTACTGGAGCCTCCTCTCTCCAACAAGCAAGCATGATTTTCTCTAGCAACCACACACAAACAATAGTGTATGGACAGAGAAAGTAGTATGTATGTGTATTAGGTAACAGTAAAGCCCATTGTGGCATTTCAATGAGAGCTTTGTTGGACTCCAGAGGCCCCAGCTGAAAGAGGGAGACAGAGAGAAGCAGAAAAAATCCAGGCAGTGTGAGTTCAACTAGCTGAAAGGGGTTGGCAGAGCTATCGTGAGGTGTAATAACAGAAACTGTGTTGTGTGAATCAGCAGAGGAGACACTCAAATTTACTTGAACTACACTATATATTTTTTAGGATCTGTCCTTTTGTTTTTTCAGGTTTCTGTGTGAAAAAAGCAAATTACCAAGACCATCACTTTCTGTCTGGTTCCTTGATGGTCTTTCTGTCCCTATAAAGTAAAAAACTGTGTTTGACTGGAGCATGTCTTCATCTTTTGACTGATGTGATAGTAGGCATCAATATAACCTCATTAAAACAAACTAAATCACACTGGACCTAGCTCTGTGATTGAAGCATGACTTTCTTCAGTAAATAACACCGCTGACATGATGCATTACCTGTATAAATGTGGTCCTGTGTTTGGTGCAAAACTCCTGGACTAGTTTTATTCACTACACATGACTTGGATTTCAATTACATTCTTTCAGAAAGAAGCATTTCTGCAGCCATCCATTCTGCTGAAAATTGGATTTCTCCTAACCTAATAATTGCAATTACTCTTTCTTGCTGACTTTTTGTGGAATGAGAAGCAAACTAAAAATGCCAGGGCATGACCGTGTTTCTTGTCCATTTGTTCCCTTCATGCAAGTGGCAAGTATTTTTGCAGAAATTACACATTTAATTTCATTCTTGATATCTCTCATCATCAAAATGAAATGACTTATCGTGGCATGACTTTTGCACGTATGCAGTGACTAAGATGGGGTAAGGTGAAGTTCAAGTCAAGACACTCTCTCCACTCTTTCATTCACTTTTTTAAAAATGTAATCCTTCATTTCCTGCCTCCACTCACAGTCTTTTCACTGGATTTACACAACACAAAAGGTGTTTTCGAGACCAAATTCTATTACGTCCATTATCTTTTTTATCTCCCTTTTCTTCAACATTCCTTTGATGTGTTTTCACTCCTCTGCTCCCAACAGATCAGGGCATTATGATATATTCAGGTTTTTCAGGTGTCTCTTGCTGTGAGGTGTAACAGTATAAGTGTGGGAACAGATAGCACTCTTGGCCATTCATCTGTAATAGGCAGCAACAAATTAAGCTGCTGCAGTGAGCCACATATATTATATGTGACATATAGTATTATAGTGGATTTAAGGAACAAGAGAGGGATGTAAATACTTCTTTGGCTAACAGGTGGTTACATTGGCTTTAGATCACAGCATGTTGAGATGACAAAATCAGTGCATTAAAGGTTGCACAAAAGGCATTCAGACACAGAAGCGTCTTCCCCTCAAGTGATGTAAAACGCTCTCAAGTCAAGTATTTACTTTAGCTTCAGTGACCAGTGGTCAGATCAGACAGTGTTCCACTCTAATGTCAAAATACATAAATACAAAGTCCATCATTGCTGAAAAACACTATTCTATCTCAAACAATCTGTCCCTGGATTAAGTCTGATGTCAAACAAAACACTAAGTCACTTCTTATGGCAGATCTTTCCCAACAAACACTCCACACTTTGCAGTCTGACCAATCAAGACAATGAAAGTGGTTAAGACAATAGTTGTTTATGTCAAAATCACAGATGTTTACAATTCAACATAATGTCATAATACTGAGTGAACCTCAGGTTATACATACTGCAGGCGCTTTGAATTTTTCAGCTTAACCTTAAATCTTTTTGACAATTTCTTCAAGAATTAGAAAACTCTTGCTACAGTTGTGTTTTAACTACTTGTATATTTATTTGCATATAAATAAATTGATACATTTGTGGCCAAACAATGAACTATCAAAGAACTATCACTATCATTCATCTGTTATAAATCCACTCAGTACATTTTACTATCTAATCTATGCAGTTACTCTGGCTCATTAGACAACACATAAAAAAAAGAAGAGTCATTTCATTTGTGGTCATTTAGACACAAAATTCACCTTTTTGCAAAACCAACACAGCTTAGGTAAGCCAATCAAATTACAGAAGCCTCCTGACATCACTGCTCATTCTGCACTTTAAACTGATGGACTGAATTGAAACAAAAAACTCAGCTTGAATGCACGTTTACCATCAACGGACAACACAGGCTGATCAAAACAAACTGGAGGAACTGGTTAGCTCATCAGTCGGTGGCTCTTGTGTCTGTCTTTATTTTGTACATCAGACCAGTCGGGCTACCGAGTATCAACAAGCATTTTCCAACAGTCTTTTGTGTTGTGTGGTGATAATAAGACTGATATGGTGTCAGGGGTCAGCTTCTGATTTAGGACAACGCTGGTCCACTGTAGACCAAAAAGATGGCTGAAGGCTTATCCCAGGGTGCTGAGGTTTACTTAGTTGCTGTGGACCAGAGTGACGAAGAGAAACAGCGAGCAGAGAGAGATGGCACCAGTGAGCACAGCTTTGACCAGCAACACTGTCCAACTGCCCAAGAGGAAGACATGGACAAACAACCTGAAGGCACAAACAGAAACGCAATGTAAGCTACAATGATAAAGAATAGTATAAAACAGTGCATTGGTGCATTGCTGAAATCATCCATCACAGTGAAAGATATGTATTCAGATAAGAGTTGATTCAACAGACAGACACCTATATATCACAAAACTTCATTAACAGAGGTTTTAAAATTATCTTTTCCACTTGATCCTGCATTTGTGAGCCTACCAGTTTGAAATAAATTCATCCAATTCATCCATTAAATCACACAAGTAAGCTGGTATGTATCTGATGGTGGCACTTTGTGAATATCTGTGGTCAACTCTAGCCACCCACAATGACAGCACAATGAACCCTTTTACAAAATGGAAATTCTGCAAATTGGCCCTCTTGTTGGTCTTTCATTCTTTATGCAAAATGCCAAAATCCTTTAAAGGTTTTCTTTGATTAGTAAGCCCATTTGTGCTAATAATACATTTTAATCAAGCAAACCACATGAAGGAGCTTGTTAAAGACATTTTAAGTACATCAGGTTTTTCGAGTTATTGTAAATGTGGTTATTTTTTATGCTTTTCTCTTCCTTACACTTCTTAGGTATTTTCTGATGTACAGTTTTTAAATCATTTAAATTTTGCAATATTGCTTGTGTTGTTGCTGTTAACAAGTGCCATCCTGTGGTTTACAAAGTGAAGTGCAGCCACAACGAAGGTGGTGAACCCTGGCTGAACAGAATTAGCAACAGCAATGAATGTCATATCCCTGAAGATAAAGAAACACAGCATGTCTGCAGGTGTGTTTGTGTTGGTATGAAGTATATAAGAGTGTGTAAAAGTGTGTGAGACTTACTCCATTAAGAAGGCCTTGTAGACACAAAGAGCCAGAAGCACAGTGACAGGCAGCCTGAAGCTCTTCGGAAGGTCATATCGTGTAAACATCCACACCACTGCTGCCATGGCAATATAGTGGACCTATATACACAGGCATAATAATCACTGGTCACTGATCATTTTTTATAAAATGTGGCGCTATAGATAATATAAAAGACACATAAACACAGAGGGAGCACACTGGGAATTAAATGTTTTAAAATTCATGTTTATCCGAATATGCAGACAACAAGGTGAGTGAATGTAAAAAAAAAATAAAATAAAAAAAATAAAAAACTGCAGAAGAACTCTTCAAAATATGACAGCAATTTTGTAAAAACAGTGGATGGAGGTGAGTGCTGAATGAAGACATAAGACTGAAAACACAGGAGCAGACAGAGTGGAGAAATGAGGGAGCAGAAAGAGAAAAGCTACTTACCAAACTGATGTTAGAGTCAAAGCTCATCTGGATGTATTTCCAGTCAAACTCTATCCCTCTGGCTCCCACCCACAGAGGAAGACACCTAAAGAACCACAACAGGACACAACCAGTCAGATTCAATGTTTAGATGTGTACATTAATTTCATTAAATGAAGTTAATGTTTCTTCTGCAGGATCAGTGTTACCGCTTACCTTGACATGACAAGCTCTGCTGTTGCCCAGCCCATGGCAGCCACCATGATCTTGTACTCTCCTTTACCAGCATTACGCGACATCACGAGATGAAGGCCCAACAGGTCTGCAAGGTCCACTGTTGCCTTCATAAATTCCTGGACAACACACACACCCATATTTCAGCCTCCAACACAAGCTGGTATTTTATTTGAAAGACACATTAATCTTCTTCCTGATGTTAATACAATGCAGCTCACTCACCCCTACAAAGTCATAAACTCCTGCTCCACCTTCCCACGTGGGGAAAAATGTAGCTAAGAACAGCATCTGTAGCACAAAAAGAAAACCTCCTTATACACATCGAAACACAAGGAAGCTACTGATTTTAAAATTTGTGTTTTATCTTCAGTTTCTCCTAGTTGATCTTTTTTCTTGGTGTATACACTATGTGTATTGTCTGAGTGGGCTGTACTTTATTTTTGGTTGATTTTCTTAATTTCATTCCAGGGACTCACCTTACAGAGCTGGACAAACAGGTAGGTTGCACCAGCCTGGACACATCTCCAGAAGGCATTGTACTCTGAACTAAAGGTTGAACACAAAGAGTTAAATGGTAGAACTGTAAAATAAGGAGGCACAGAATGCATTATGTAACAGGTTATTATGAGATAAGACAGAAATGAGCATTTTTGGGATGCAATGTTTGAAGATATGAGTGCAATAATACTTGAATAAAAAGCCCACCCCACATTATGCTGTTAAGCAGAAGAACATGCAATTTCACGACTACACTACACTACACAGTCCTAAGAGGATTATGTGGAACCCCTCCCAAACATCTGACATTACTAAGTAGATTATTAAGAGACTTTTTAGTCTCTGAGCATATCTTGCTTCAACATAGGGCTAAACACAAAATGTGTTAATAATGACAATAAAATTTGCCATCGCAGTAATTTTCCATTGTGTCACAACACAATATTTAACTTCCAGTCCATTCCTCCAGCTACTGTATGTGTCCCGTGTCCATGACTGGACCGATGGATGTCATACAGTATAGTCCCACATCATCCACCCCCCCACCCCCCCATGTTGCAGATCCCTGTTTCATGCAGACACTTACAGGCCACTGCACTTGTATGTTATAAAATAAGGGAAGTATGCCAGAGCAAAGCAGTTTCCAAAATGAAATAGTGTCATGATTTCTGGTCACAAAATTCAGCTCCCTAGAGAGAGAGAGAGAGAGAGAGAGAGAGTCAGGTTTTTAATATCTGCCATTTTGACACACAGCAATACAATGTCATAAAATACTGAAAAAATGCCCCTCACGAGTTTTCAGAGGCCACAATCAAATGTTTTCCTCAGTTGGACAAACAGACATTCAATGTACGATAACATAAAACATTTGGTCACATTTGAGAGGCTAAAACAAGAGGATGTTGGTTTGCTCACTGGCTTAACTGATTTACCGATAATCAAACTTGTTGGTTTATTTGGATTAATTATTTCAGCACTTCTTAAAAGACATATTTGTTGTCGCATTCAATGTATTTTTTAATAAAATTATTGATTTTGCTCATGTTCTCATCAGGTGCACTTGATTAGACCGTGATTATCGATTATAAATGATGTTTCATTGACTCCTGTACATTTTAATAACAACACGGGTAGAAACAGACTAACAAGATAATTTCCAAGGAAATAACAAATCGGTCAGTGTCGAGTCAAATGTTTAACAAGGGTATGTTTCAATCCATATACAGAGATATAATGTAATGTCATTAAGGGAATTTGTACACTAGCTAGCTAGGCTACAATGCTGTCGCCGGTGTAGACACGAAGCTAAAGCTAACGTCCGCTCACAAGTCGACGGTAGTTTGTCGCTTTGACGGCGAAACACGAAGCTATAGTTCACAGCAGCGAAGCCATGTGGCAGCTGTTGTAAAGCAGAGACCCTCGGGGTCGGCACTTACCACTCCTGAGCGAAGAGCTGACAGGTAGCAGACTCTTTTCCTACGGTCTCGTTGAATGACAAACGGAAGTACGTTTGGGTCCACCTCGAAATGCCTCCGACAACGTCACGGGTAGGAACATATCCAAACGTTCCGCATCTTGCGGGATTGTTTTGCTCACCACTTTTCCTTGACCTCTATGGAAAACGTCATGAGGTCAAGGAAAGATGTAAATGAGAATTTATAAGGATATAGGAATAGACAATGAATGAATTCTACTGAACTTTCACTAGGCATTTTTTTTAACCAGCTTTATTTATAACACATGGACGATAAATACTCCTTTTTAAACCACAAAAACAAAAAGGATTGAATTGTTGAAATAAGATGACATGAAAGGAATACACATGCAGAGAAAGTTGATCCATTACAATAAAATAAATTAAATAAAAATAAGAAACTGAGCAGGAGGTCAGAAAAAATAATATTCAGTCATATAGTTTCCAGATATGGAACATATAGACACATTTGTACTACATTTGTTAAGTGGAGAAAATTAATTTTTATTGCTTTGCACAACGGGAGGGGATTCAGTTAAATGACATTTATGTATATAGTATTTTGTTATGATGATATTGTTAACTCGAAATCTGGACAGATTTAAAAAGAATAAGTCTACATTTATGGATTTGGAGCTCAGACAAGGATTTCCATAATTTTTGGTTGTTATAATTCATGTAATACTCAGCTTTACTTTTCTATCTAAATTTTAAGCAACATTTTTTAATGAAAAATAAAACAATACATTATGCAATAGAGACTTACTGTAGCTGATAAGCAGATCAAGTAATATTTTAATTTTAATGATGAGAGTTTCAATGAAAAGCAGGGTAAAGTTACAGTATTCATATGTCTATGATTGGTCCTGGTCACTTGAATTTCTACAGTTCAGATTACACAAGCATTAAAATGTATGAAATATCACAAAGATAAAAAGGAAAAAGGTTTAGAGCTAAAGATAAAAAAAGGTCCAAGTCTAATCATATTCTCAGTCCCTCTGTGCGATAATTTTCTTTCTCACTCTTTAGAAAAATCAACAAGAAATATGTATTTGTAAGTATCTTATCTTGTGTTTTCAGAAATTACTACAATTAATGCAAAATTATCTATATAGAATATGATCATCATACCCAAACCCGTAGTAGAGAAAGCTCAATCCGATAACTTGCACGCAAAACAGGCATTAAAAATGGATCCCTGAAAAGCTTGTAAACCTAAACTTTGCTAATTTTATACTGTGCTTGATGATCTACGTTTGTAGCAGATGAAGTTTCTTCTTTCTGAGCAGTCCCTGGTGTTCCAGTGGTTTGTGTCTTTTTTGGACAGGATCCCACAGCGGTTCCACCCGGCTGGACACTTTGTCAGCATCCCCTGGTCTCTCACCTCTGCTCCATTCATCCACCACCACTGCCCTGCCAGGAAACGCAGCCCCACCCAAACCTAAGAGACAGAAGGCAAGGTTTTGGAAGTCACTCGCTCTTACTTTCAGTCACCTTATGCTTGCTTAGTTGATAAGGTTGTTGTCTTCAACAGTAAATCACTCATTTGAAAGTCAAAGGGTGATCTTCTATCACACTTAACTGTAGTGGAAATGAGGATCCCAGCTGCTGAGGTTTAAAGTTACTTTTTTAGTAAAATTTTGTTATGATCAAATACTAAATATATATATATATATATGATATCAAATGAAAAACTTTATGTTTACCACAGTGACAACAAACCAGACAATGTATAATATGAAATAAGTGCTGGTGTCTGTCTGAGTTATCAACAGGTTGGACAGGAAGAGACATGTCCACAGCCTGGTATTTAGCTGATGTTCTCATCTTGATTTCCTGTCAGTAAGATGAACTACTAAGAAGGGTAAAGCAATTCAATCCATCTAAAATGTACTCTTGCATTGATAATTAGCTTAAATTAATTAGTTTGTAATTCACATAATACAATACAAAACTAACTAACTTAGCATTTACAATAAAGTGTTGAATCTAGATGATTTAAATGATTTATGTCTGTTAGTTAAGAAAACAGGAAATTCATAACTATTTACATTTGCAAAGTCTGAATTTTCACATATGTTTGCAGGCTGTAGTCAATTACTTTCAGGTAGTTGTTGAACTGATTCACATAAAACACTGCAAAACTCAAAGCAAAAAAAAAAAAAGTCATTTAATTATATTGCCTTGTTCAGTTTTTGAATTAGTAATTTCATTTCTGCCTATCATCTGCCTATCATATTCCAGCTCAATCACAGGAAGGGGTTTATCATACATTTATCTTGCACAAAGGGTTGCAAGATAAGTGTATGATAAACAAGTTATGACATAAGACAAACATTGTGCTATTATTTTTCCAACTTTCTTCTAATGTTATATTTAATTGAGAAATACTGGATAGTTTTATTACTACAGGCCTCTGAAACCATTTAAATAGACAGTGAGAGAACATCAGTCTTTGGTTGAACTCCATACAGTAGATCTATGCAACTTGTGACTAAGGATGGTGGGTATACAACACTTCACTTCATAGGGTCAAAAGCCAGCACTGTATGGGAGAAATATTTTCCCCGTCCTCCCACCTCGTCAGTCGTGGCTCTGTAGATCCGGTCTCTGATATAGCTGTATTCACTCGAGTCCGGCAGGCTCAGGAGGTCGTAGTAGTACATGCAGGGCTCAGCACATCCGCTATTCATTTCCCTGCAGTGCTTCAAGGCCTTCTCCCATGTCTTGTTCTCATTTACCACCACCAGGTTGTCGGCAGAGCAGACAACCTGAAGCTCTTGGGAGCACTTTTTGCTGTACCACTTTTCAGTGGTAACATTATAAGAGCCACAGTCTGCAGTGAGTGGCTCTCCTGGTGCCCAGTTTCTGTAGTTAGATGACAAATCTCCAATCCAGTCCCAGTTCTTATCAGCCTGCTGGTAGAGTCCAATCCAACCACTATGCTTTAAACGATCTGTGTTTATTTCGGCGATGGTGGCAAGGTTATTATTCTCTTCCAGACAGTACTGAGAGGCATTGTACCAGCTAAGGTTGACTTTGTGATGAGTAATTTTGTCACTGGCTGAACAGTATACGTTATATCTACTTGAACACTGAGCACTGTACCACATTAGATCATCTCCCACAACTGCACAGTGACCGCTCTGCTGTCCATCGGCCCAGTTGCTGCTCTGCGAGAGGTCGTCTCCTGAAACCCCTTCTCCAGTTCTGAAACCCACAAACGAACAAATGATATTATTATTTTACATGATATTGAAAACTGCATGAAGATCATCTCAAATAGGATACTCACTTTACATTTATCCACTTCCAGAGTGAGTCTTCCTCAGGATCTCTGCGTAGGCCGATCCAGATTTGGGTGACATTTTCTTCCACCAACCACGTCGTCATTTGGACTGTGTTCACTAAGTTCCAAGTAATTAAGTCAATGTGTTTCCTCTGGCAGAACAGTCTCCCCTCTGTCCAGGTCATCTTATTAGATGACAAGTATATGAACCTTTCTACGATAAGTGCCTCCAAGCAAAGAGCAGCAATGAGCAGGAAGGAGAGTGTGAGCTCAGGGCTGCTCTTGTTCCCCATGACTGGTCCTGTCTTCACGTCAAGTCAATGATGTGTTTGCAGGACTCTTATTAGCCACGTCAGTTTGAGTTATGGTCAGTTTGTGGTATGTTCAGCTGCTGTTGAAGCGCTGTCACTCTGCCTTTATAACAACTGCATACCTGGTCACTCCCACCTAGACACACCTCACCAGCTGACCAGTAGCACCAGCCCAGATAGAGCAAGTAATACCAGCAGTTTTTGATGATAATATTATATTAACTTCTATTATTATAGTCACTTAAACTTATCTTTGAACTTTTGAAGGTGTTTTTTTTTTTTTCAAATTCAGTCAGATATTAATTCTTTCTGAAGTCTTCATTTATGTTTTATAATAATGCTAGTTTTATGTTTGTGCCACTCCAGGTATGACCAGAATTACACACACCCATGGCTGAGAATCACTGCTCTGAGCTATCTGGAGAGATTGTGGAGTAGCTCAACTAATTTGGTAAAACAAAACAAAACAAAAACAAAACAATTAAATAAAGTAGGATTCGATTATTTCAAAAAAGGGGAAAAATGTGTTAAACACACCCACATATTTGTTTTAGGAGGGAAATGAACAGATGAGTAGAACGACAAATTAGTGTAGTGCAGATCTTCAGAGTATTGTTTTGTCATAATAACCAGTAACCATCAACTGACCACACATTACATACCTCGATTTCTCGCCATCAGTCATCATCAGTTGTATCACCTTAAAGTGCTTAAGATTTCAGTCCTGGTTGATTTGGCAATACCTGTTCTTACCATGGTAACAGGAAGTGTGACTAAATACTACAGCCAACACTGCATGAACAGCCACTTTGTCAGAAATACAACAGAAGAGAAACTGATACGTCTGTTTACAGTGCAACCAAACAAATTCATGTTGTACGTATGTGTATTAAATCCAGGGGTTGTCATGGCACACTCTGACAGTGGAAACTACAGTATAGAAAGGTAATTAAAGAACGTAAATACAGTGAAAGGCTATTGCAGAAAAAAAAATGCCAACCATGAATAGTAACTTTAACCCCAAGTGTTGTAACTAAGAGGGCGGGAAAACAAGATATTAGTGTACGATCACCACCCACCACTTCACATCTACTGAGAAGAATAAAGCAAGGAGAGAAACCCTGAACAGCCAGTGTGTTTTCTCACACACTATCAAACTGTTCCACTAAGATATCCCATCTGTTGACAGGCTATGATGACTGGGTACCTGAGCCAAGGCTAAGGAGATATACTGGACCATCAGTGAAGAAGGCTGCAGGCACACAAGCGGTGCTGTCCGTCTCATCTTTATTTTACTTTGATGCAGAAATTTGATTGACAACAAAAATGTCTCCTTGATTATAAGTGCTATGGACTTTGAGAAAACATGTCAATCATTTCCAAAAAGTTGAGTCCTCTGTCCATTTCTTCTTCAATGCCTTTCCTCCTCAGACCCCTCATTATCTCTTTATCTCTTTATCTCTTTTTTTTTCAGCTCCACTCTTAACTGAAATCGCTATTTTTCACT
Organism: Trachinotus anak; assembly: GCF_046630095.1. NCBI lineage: Eukaryota > Metazoa > Chordata > Actinopteri > Carangiformes > Carangidae > Trachinotus > Trachinotus anak. The sequence continues at coordinate 20,672,970 of NW_027273883.1, forward strand.
CGTTGGAATTTTCATGCAAATAAGAGAAGCCCAGATATCACTGCATTTAATGTACTTTGGAGTATCATGCTATGCTCATGCTTAAAAACTCACATTTATATGTGGTCAGAAACACTCAAAAGATGGAGCAGTAAAAAATAAACACAAGAAACCATAGTGTTGACTTGGCCTCAGTTTGCTTTTCATGTTGAATATATGTACTTTAAACAAATGAAAACAAAACAGACCCAAATCCAGTCATGTGCAATGTTGTGAAAGGCTTTGCTCCTCTGCATCTGCAAGATTCAAATTTTTTACATTCAAAACTGTCCAGCCTCCATGCTTGGACGGGGAAATCAGGCTTCAGGCAAATGACTGGATTTGAATCTTCTTAGTCAAGAGATGCTGATGACCGTGCCCTTGTGCTGACTTTTGTCTACCTGACTCCTCTTACTTCAGTTACAGCGAGATGTTACCCATTCAAACAATATGCATCATTGTGCTTTAGTCCAAAAGTAGAGCAGGCGAGAGCAGCCTGAACAGAAGAGGTCAGTCGTATGTCTGAAAGACATCAAATCTACGTACGATCAGCTGAAATGCATCGGGATATGAGTCCTTATAAATACAGCCTGGGGTTCAACTACATTTGGCTAAAACTTTGCATTGATTGTGAAAAACTAGCAGACTATTGTTTTGTTGGATAAGTACAAAAAAAAAAAAAAATGGAGAGAGAGACCATCCATATTAGCAGTTGTGAAGGTGTGAAGGTGAGTTTTTACTTGCATTTCTGATGACAAAACAACACCATTAAAAATTCTTTTTGGTTAAATGGTAAAATTCCTGGTGGTAAAATGTTAAATTGAATATATTAGAAATATATGTATATTACATTAAAGGGCATATAAACTAATTGATTATTACCTGCTTTCTTTTTATCTTATACATATCAAAAAAACATTTAACATATACACCCACTGATGCTGTGTCTTGCATTTCAATCAGCACTATCATCATTTTCTAAAACACAACAAAATACAGCAAAGAAAAAACATGGTAATCATAAAATGTACACTTAGACCTTGCTGTGACTGGATGTCTCTTCATCTAAGACTATAGAAAATAAATATAAATATAAAAAATAATATTCATAGTATTCCACTCCAAAAGCGCCAATAGATACATAGAAGTTTGAAATGTTTTTTATAATGTAGTATGTTCAATAAAACAGTAGGTGGCACTGCAAGTCTCAGCTTTCACCGGAAACATTTCCTCTACATTAAAACCATAGACTGTATGAAAACACAGTCTGCGTTCTGACTAAGTCTCGCTGTAGTTGTAGCTGTATGTCATACTATTATATATGTATACAAGGTTATTGGATTATTTTTATTCATGCATTAAAGTGTAAGTGCTGTCGTTGTTGGATAATTGAATCTATAACAATGCATCATTTTATAGAGGCTGTTCATGTTTTTATGTAAAATCTGAACCTGTCATGTCAGTAGTATCTGAAGTTGTTAAATAAATGTGAGTTAAGACTACAACGTTTCCCTCTAAACTATAGTAGAGTAGCAGTTAAAGTACCTCAAATTTGTGGTTGAATTACAGTTAAGTGTACTTCATACAGTGACCCAGTCATGTACGAGAGCTGTAAGATACCTATTTTATTCAATTTAACATTTCTCTCCTGACTATTAAGCTTCCTGTGTCCTCAGCCACCATAGTGGCCTTATCTATATAACTATAATGCACATTTATAGCTGATAAATGGCTATGATGGCTCAAACTTTTATATGGACAGCGTAGCATTTATATTAACATTTCATTTGTAGCAGTTTAGTGCTAGAGAAAAACAAGTGCATCTGCATCTAATCCCCTGAGTGGCAGAGGTTAAAATCATAAAGCTGAATAGTTCTTGCACTTTCTAATTCATTAACTAACAATATTATTTAATGATGTATGCAGTCATATTTTTTATTTGTCTGATAATTTTTTTTGTCATTTTGTCAGTTCCAGGGCTCCACAGAAAACAGTGAACAGATAATAATGATGAAACTTGCACAGCTTGAGGTTTTTCAAGTTTTATTTCTTTGTCTCATTACTCTTAAGCGGAGTTACAGTAGCTCTGCCTCTCAGCTTCCTCCTTCCACTGGTGATTAAGCCTTTAAAACACACCAACAAGAAGATGGATACAGTAGTTACCATAGTACTGAGCCATAACGACACATCTAAAGTGGCAGTGGGAGGTGGAGAGGGGGCACACGGACACAAATACTTGTCACCGACCAATCGTCTCGTTATTAAAGGAAAAAAACAGAACACTCAAACGCACTGTTGCCGCTGCCTACATATACTGTAGTAGAGCTAAGGGTCGTGATGCTATGACTTGGCTATGGGTGGGACTTGTGTGTAAAAGAGAAGAGGGGGGTGGGAGATGGTTGGGGTGGTCCCTTTCCTGACTTCCTTTCTGGACAGGAAGTATCTACTCCTTGGAGTGCATGTACAACAGCAGGTCAGCAACACGGTTGCTGTAGCCGAACTCGTTGTCATACCTGGAGAGAGAGAGGGAGGGAAGACAAGAAAGACAGAGAGATAGAAAATGGAGAAGTAGAGAAGAGAGATATTATATGATCACTTTTGAAAACATAAAACTTTTTTACATGTGGGACAGACTGTGAATTAAAAAAAAACTAACCAGGAAATGAGCTTGACGAAGTTGTCGTTGAGGGAGATGCCAGCGCCAGCATCGAAGATGGAGGAGTGGGTGTCACCAACGAAGTCAGAGGAAACCACCTTGCAAAACACAAAACACACTACAAGTTAGATAATGTGTAGCCAGGCAGTACATGACCAATTACAAAATAGACAATCACAGCCCATTCTAATTGAAGACACACTGTTCATATTGTTTATTATCTCTTAACATGATTCTAAATAAAATATATAATTGTTGACAGGAATTATCCCTCTATGCTATGAGTTTAGCCTTTGCATTATTACCAGTCATGTATTTCCTTTACACTGTAAGTGAATTAACTCTGTGTCTTACCTGGTCCTCGGTGTAACCCAGAACTCCCTTCATGGGCCCATGTGCGGCCTTCTTGACGGCTTCCTTAATCTCAGCGTAAGATGCAGGCTTGGACAGGCGGCATGTCAGGTCAACCACTGACACATCAGCCACTGGCACCCTGAATGCCATGCCTGTCAGCTTACTAGAGAGAGGACAAAAGAGAGATATTTGACTTTTTTGGTCTTTCTCAACTTCCTTTCCACAATTAGCAGAAGTGCCACTGATCATCAGGCTGATAACTAATGTGTTTGTCCTTACCCGTTGAGTTCAGGGATGACTTTGCCCACTGCCTTGGCAGCACCAGTGGAGGCTGGAATGATGTTCTGGTGGGCACCGCGGCCATCACGCCAGGCCTTAGCGCTGGGACCATCCACTGTCTTCTGGGTGGCTGTGTATGCATGGACTGTAGTCTGAAGAGGAGAGCGTCATATTGCACACATTAATTTTCCTTAGTGTCTGAAGTCTCTAGTAAACATTTAAGGGTAAATATACAGCACCACCTATGAAAAGTCACACAGATTTACTGTGACTTACCATAAGAGCCTCCTCAATGCCAAAGTTATCATGGATGACTTTGGCCAGGGGGGCCAGGCAGTTGGTGGTGCAGGAGGCATTACTATCAATAGAAAGATAGACAAGGTCAGTAACATCCAGGCTATATTTAGTTTTCTTGACATGTAGACATTAAAAAATGAATTGCTCCACCTAAACCTTCTGATTACATGAGAGTTCATGTTTGCATGTATTCATACTGTCAATGTACAGTGCAAATGCACGTCCAAGATCAGAGGTACATTACCTGACGATGGTCATGGAGGAGGGGTCATATTTGTCCTCATTAACTCCCATGACAAACATTGGAGCATCAGGTGAGGGGGCAGACACAACCACACGCTTAGCTCCACCCTGCAGGTGAGACTGTGGCCAAGACATAAAGAGAGAGCACAGGTTAGAAACTGGACCCTCTGGTAGTCTGTGTGTAGTTCTCTGTTTATATGTACGCGTGTTTATGTGTGTGTGTGTACATACGGAGGCCTTCTCCACACTGAGGAAGACTCCAGTGGACTCGACAACGTACTTGGCTCCAGCGCTGCCCCAGGGGATCTCTGTTGGCTTCATACTAGAGTTAAAAAAGAACAGAGTTAGTATAAGATATGATTGATTAACTGATGAAAAAAAATGTTAAACAAGTGACACCAAAATACTATAAAAGTAGAAACAAAGATAAAGAAAAAGTGCCACAAGGTACATATAGTGCAAGAGAAGTGAGGGGGGGTGGTGGGGGCTAATCTTGTTAGAACAGTACATCCTGTGCTTTTTAAATTAGTGTGCAGAGCCTCCATGGATAATTTCACATTAGTAATGAACAAATGTAAAAAAAAACATTTTTCAATTAATATGTATAGGTAATGTAAAGGTTAAGATAAAGACAGTGAGGTAAAAACAGGAGACACAAGGAGGAGAACCTCACAAAAGAGGAGCTATGCAACAGGAATGCCTCCTCTGTAACCCTGCTGTTTGTTGGTATTGCCTTTTGAAGGGATGAGTCCGTTACTCAATGGACTAAAACAACAGCCAGTACAAAGGGTGAAGGGGTAGGTAGTGGAGTGAGCCCCAAGGCACCAGACAGCCTCGTTCCACTGCCAGGAATTCACTCAGGATATTAAAAACAAAATGGAATAAATTACCTCACTGTAAAAATGGAAAATAACTTGTGTAATGATTCAAACTGAACTCTTCTATTACAGAGAGCTCTCTGCTAAAATATAAATGCTACTGATGTGGGACATGATGGCTTGATGTCATTCATTATACTTGAGCAGGTTGGTTGTAACATCTGCTGATATCTGATGTATGTGCAGCAACATCCACTAATCCCAAATCATTATTATCACTTACCACTGGAAGACAGAGATGGCATTGCCATCGACGACGAGCTTGCCATCCTCCTGGGAGACCTCACCATGGTAACGGCCGTGGGTGGAGTCATACTTGAACATGTAGACCTAAGAGGCAAGAGGTAAATGATGGGGTTGTTAGTGTGAGGTCTTAGAGAGATATTAGAGTTTCTGGTTGTTTCATCACAAAAATGTATATTTATTATCTTATTTATTACATTATCTTAACAGCCGTTCAGTTTCTTTGGAGAGTCTGGGAGTTAGTGGAAGGTTTTTGAAGTAAGCTACAGAGAAATCAAAGTCTGGAGAGTAAAACTGATATTCAGTTTAAGTGTTGATAAAATGTCATGATACCCCGACATGGCTCAACAATGGCTCAGCTTTAGTAGTAGTTTGTTAATTTGTAAAGCAGATTTTTCATAGATTCATGTTCATTACCACTGTGGACTTTAATCTCTTGCCTATTATTTTAAGCATGTATGTAAATCTCACACAACAGGCATTCCACTGGATTTTCAATTAATTTTGTGAATGATTTGTAAGTATGTGCATACAAGTTTTCTCACCATGTACTGCAAGTCAATGAAGGGGTCATTGATGGCCACAACCTTGATGCCCTTCTGAAGGCAAGCCCTCAGGACCAGACGGCCAATACGACCGAAGCTGCAGCGAGGGGAAAGAGAGAGAGAGAGAGAGATTAATAACATATTGTTTTGGAAAAACGGTGGGAAACTTCCTCAGGATGTCTAAACACTCCTGGGACCTCACATGAAGCTCACACAAAGAATCAAATGATAGAGAAGACCTGCCTACTAATCTCTATGTACAATTTGAAATCTTAAGTTCCTCAACTCCTTTACTGCTGCTGCTCCACTACTGTTAAGCTACTATTAATGCCAGACAAACACTTTTTTGTTGTGGTTCATACTAAAAGCTTGTCAGTGGCTTGAAGCAGCTACAGTGAATCCTGAGTCATGGGTCACTTTTTTGTCCGATCAGTTTAATATAAGAAGGAATGGTACAAGACCATGTAACCATGTTCAAGTGGTTAGATGAAGAGCTGAAGGGGACAGGAGAGACTTCAAACCTCCAACATATAAGCAAAGTGAGCTAAAACTTTTACCGTGCTGTTAATTGTTAGATTGTAATACATTTGCTAATTGTTAATTACTTACTTAAAAACTAATTAAAAACAATTTAATTCTAGGAACAAATGGTTTTTCCCTCCTCTCCATAACCATATACGAACCACCAGAGATTGTTGTGGAAACAGAGGACACCCGTCCCCAAAATATGCTTCATTGACATCCTATCCTAATCATCCTAAAATCAATCAGACCCATCCTGTTTATTAAATGTGTGTGTGTTTCCAACTCACCCATTGATTCCAACACAGAGGTCTGACATGTCTGCTGCTTAGGGGGTGTGGAGTTAGCTGGGAAAAAGAAAAGAAAAACCAATGACATTAGGAAGACATTTACCACTGAATGATGAAAGTAACATGAAAATGCAGGCTATCCAATCTCACTTTGTAATGTCCTCTAGCTGACAACACCTTCATTCAGACAGACCAAAAATTCATCTGTTCTCAAAGCCAGAAATCACTGCTAAGGCAGTAGGCTTGACAACAAAGACAAATGCATACAGGAGTGCTTGTGTGGAGGCTGCTGTTGCCTTAGCAGCAGGAGGCAGCAAAATAGTTAAGTTACTGGCACCATATAATGAACCTGTGTGTGTTTGTATGTGTTGCTTTGGTGTGATGTGACCATGTCTAATCTGCCTCTGTTGTCTCAACCATTTGCTCCTTTTTTTCTACACCTATATTCCTCAAATTGTTATATATAGACATCACACTGTTAGCATCTGCCCTCTCCTCTCTCTGACCCTGTCTTTTCATTTACAGTGAGTGAAGTAACATGCTAACAGGAGACCCTCTTCCTTCATGTAGTTCCTCATAAAAACTTATCATTTGAAATGTGTCAGGTGTAAGGTCTAAATAACTGAATAAAGACTGGCAGCAGTGGCCTCACAGGACATGCACAGCCACTGTGACGCATTAGCACAAAAGAGTGAAATGAAACACCAAGGTGGTACCCTGGTGAGCAGAAAACTTATGAGGGTAAAAGAGCAAATTAGCAAAGTGAAAAGTGTGTTCATTTATAGTGAGTGATGGAAAACTACAGACTGACAAATAGTATGTTTTACATGCATCTGCTGCAGGAGTAGGGAGGTGTTGCCTCAAGCAGGGACATGTTTAGAAAACACGGAGTTAAGAGGGGAGAGGGAGAGTGGTAGCTACGAAACGCAGCAAACAGAGACCTGTCTGCCGACTGAAAAGAAAGGAAGCCTGGCATCAACTCAACTATGTGACCTCCTTTCTCCTCTGCTTTCCTCTCCTTTTCTTACTGAAAAGTCGTTACTCGTCGCTCCTCTCCACGCCTCCTCTGTCCTCTCCTCCCACTTTTCCTTCCCCTGTCTTTTCTACCAATAACTTCCATTCTCTTTTCCTTCCTTGATCTTCTCACTAACTCCACCTCTTCCTCTCCTCTGCTGTTGTTGCTCTATCTATGTTCACAGGCATAAACACTTTTTGACATCATATTCAAATCTAAACCGAGTCATGTGACGTTTTCCTTCCAGCAGATGAACTCGTGTGACCCATTTTGGGTGAAATGCAGCAGAGGAACTAACAACAGCTGTAGGTATCATATCAATAGGCTCATGTGATTTTAATGAGACTGCTGTCTGTAACGTGTATCCAAACCCATACAGGTGAACAGGTATGGTAACTCAGTAGTATTAACCAGCTAGCCCGACCGGCAGCTAAGGTGTGTGTCTTTGTGTGTGACAGGCGCATGTAGAGTAAGTAAGGGCAACGCAGACTGTCCTTGAAACCGGTTGGTCGATGTTTTAGACTACTGTAATCTCCTAATCTGTTGTGTGTGTGTGTGTGTGTCTCTTTCTGCGTGTGACACCATGTGCGTGTGTCTCAGTGGGGAGCATGTAGGACAGGCTGTCAATCTGGTGAATTGCATTGTGGGAGCACTTTAAATAGACTAAAGGGGCAACCAGATTAGGACAAATCATCTCTCTCAATTCTCCCACACACTCTCAAACATGAACAGTGGCTGATAATAACTTGGAAAATCTAAACCTGGATTTATTTACTTGTCATTAAGCACAAACGAATTCCCTGTCTCGCTGGAACTGTAACACTGTTTGTCGCCAGTCAAAATCAATTTATTGAACAGTTCATCTCCGTTTCACCCATCAGATCTCTAAAAGGGTCATTTATAGTGTGTATTAGTTTGACCCTGTTTAGCATTTTACCTTGTGTGCCTATTTGTAGCGCCTTTCTTACAGGGCAGAGCCACCATTTTGTGTTCTGCTGCTAGCATAATACAAGGTCACGAAAAGAGAGAGAGAGAGAGACACACATTTATACAGTATGGCCAGGTTCTCACATGTTTGTCCTTCCTCTCCTTTATATTTGGTTCCCACCATTACCTATTGTGCATGAAAAACTCTGCTGTGACCTCTCTTTCCTCTCTTTTGAACTCCACTTCCCCCTGTCGCCTGTACACTTTTGCACAACTTGCCTCACTCCTTTTCTCTCTCTCTATACTAACCTCTCCATTTTCTCTAAATAAAAGAGTTGCCCTGGATTTTCCTGCACAAAATGGCTGCTCTACTGACAAATGTAAAATGGGGCTGGACCAGGAGTCGTGGTCCAGAGATCTGTCGAGACTCAAATCCAAGAACAGGGCTTAGCTGTTTGAGTTAAACTATGAAAACATGTAGGAAAAGTATGTTAAAAAAAAAACCAAAAACCTCAGGCAAGTATTGGAGATTCAACTATAGGGAAGGTGTGTGTGTGTGTGTCAGTCTGCATATACTTTATGATACACCCCCCTCCAAGCCTGTTACTGGTGCCTAGCAACAGTGTGGTGGTTTGACCAATCAATGGGGGAAGAGGAAGGGGGTTACAATGAGCACCCAGGGCTCTGGAAGAAGTTTATTTCCAACACTCTGATGGATTTTAAGCCTCCCCACTGAGTCAAGGTGATCTAACCTCTGGTTTATTGTAAGAAAGTTAAAGGTGTAAGACTGTGAATTTAAATCTAGTGGTTCAGCTAAAGAGCACAGAGATGCAAAACAACCAGCAAGACTTGAATTCTGATGATTCCTGCTCTGATGGTTAGTGATGTTAGAAGTGATGCTCTGAATGGTTTATTATTTAAGATAACAATATCACAGGACTACATTGGGTCTGAAAAGAGCATTGCTTAGTGCAACTTTAATAAACGAATGAATGGAATTTAACCAGTGGCACTGCACCATTATTGGTGATTTATCATATGTAAAATGTTTATGATAAACTTTTAAAGACATATCTACATCTTTCATACCCAGGCATTTTAGATATATCCTTAGTATAATATAGTTACATTATTCAATGTTTCATTTAGCTTTTCATTAAACCATAAACTGCAGTAAATTATCTGATGCCATTTTACAAGAGGAAAATCAAGTTCATAGCCAGCAGCTCTTCCAACTTCTCCACCACACAGTCCTGCCCCTTTTCACTCTAGACCAATCAGCCCTGATCTGGTATTCAGCACATACTCTGTGAGACACTCAGGCAGTCACTCACAGAGGAGGTATTGTGCAGAGCAGAGCAGAGGAGTTACACTATGTTAACGGCAGCTCGCAATCTGCTGACGCTCATTAAGATGTAGGTGGAAGTGGCAGACAGACGGTCAGACATATGAAAAGTAGTAAGGTTCCTTCAATATTATACTTTCACTAATTTACAGCAGAAGCACTGACTTCAAGAATCATATACTGAAAGCCCACGATAAGACAGTCGTCATGATTACTGTTGGAAAATCAATTGAACAGAGGCTTTCTAAAACTCATGCACTTCACTTTTAGTCATGATTGAGTTGAACACGTAGCAATCACAGTGAATTTAATTTTGGTCAGAGAGGTAATATTCAGTGGTAGTGTCTGCATGTGATTTGTCTGTACTGCTGTCACTACTGTGAACAAAATACATGATTCAGATTTCTGCAGTGCAGCCACCTGCCCTTATGATTGGCTGGCCAACAAACAGGACTGAGACCAGTCCGAGAGGAGACACTTGTTCCTTATGAGTAAAAATGGAAATGCATCCATCCAGTCTGTCCTTCGTTCTCCTTATATCTCACAACTCCTTTTTCACTAGTTTAAGACCAAACTGTCAATCACTTGACAAGGATTGGTGCAATCATCTCCTTCTTGACTGGTGAGAGAAAAGACAAGAACCAGTCAGAGTAGCTTCAATAATGTTCAATCACTGTCAGTGAAGAAGTTCATCCTGCAACTCATTTCTCTGCTCTTTCTGCAAATTTCCTTTTCTCCTCATCAATCCTTTCATCCTAATTCTACTTCTTTCATTTAATGTTAGAGTTATTGTCCTCTCCTCTTCCACCTGCACTTCTTTATCTTCTATTTCTCTTAGTCCTCTTTCATTTCTCCAATGCTGTATTCTGATCTGTCTCTCGCCTGCTTTTTTTTGGCTCCATGAGTGTTATACCTCCCCTCCCCTTTTACCCACCACCCAAACTAATCATTAAAATTCATGTCCCTATTCGACTGTCCTCACCACTCTTTGTCCGTCTGGTCACCCTCATTTACCACAACCCTACCCTCCCTCTGAGCTGCAACCCATTGTCCTCACACAAACGCAGAGTTTCACCAGTGGAGGTGCAGGACGGGGTCACCATGCGTGTGTCTATGTATGTGAAATAGAGTGACCACTGGGAGAAAGATGACTCATACTCAGTCAACCATAAAAGGACAAAGACAACAGGCTGCATCAGGTGGTAAAATCTCAAATAGGAGACAAAATCCGTTGGATTTGTGAAAGAGCAAGAGAGAGGAGAGGAGAGGAGAGGAGAGGAGAGGAGAGGAGAGGAGGGGAGCGGAGGGGAGAGGAGAGGAAACGGGAGGATGACACAGCATTTCACTTCTGCCAACACCTCCTCTGATGTCAAGCGCCAACACCTGGCCATATCTTGCAATCTTAAAGCTGCTAGTCCTTATATGGACCTGAGTTTTTGAGGAACACTAATACATAATGTACAATACTATCTTTCCAACAGTATTATAGTTCACACACAGACAGGACACAGACTAGACCCTTCACATAATGCATTATGGTGAGTGATAACTGGCCTGCTTATTTGGTATACAGACTGGCTGTTAGTCGTTCTTTGGGTATCCTCTGTTTTTGTATTGACTGGAAATTTGTCAGTGAGTGAAAGAACTCAGTGACTCTACCCTCACTTTCCCTGCCCACTATACCACTCCCCCAGCCTTCCTCCTTAGTCCGTCGTTTTTTCAACGTCTCTTGCCTATTCAAACTGTCCTCTAGCGCCCAGTCCCCTGTCACACCCTCTTTCTCTCCAGTGTTTTTCCACTGCAGTGCTTTGATTGGCTATAGGCCAGAAAGACTATCCAATTAGACAATGTTTTCTCTTCTTGCCCGCCTTACCAGTGAATTCAAGAAATCAAATAAATTACAGACAATTACTTATATATGCACATACCTATATGCACACATCAATCAAACTGAGTCAAATGTCTTTCAATGTCTGTGACGTCAACAACTGTGGCTCTGCTCATCTCTTCTTTTATAGCAGTATACCACTTCCTCCCTTTTTATAGTCTCACCACTGAGTCAATGTCACTTTGCTGCCGTAAACTAGTCAGTTAAATGTCCAACACCATCACATCACCAGTGCACACACACAGCACCACAGGCTGTGTCCTACTCAGCAGGCATGGCCTCCCGCTGACAGGAACAGATAACAGCTCCAGTGTTACTACTAGACATTTCATCAGTGACAATTATCATGACAAGCAGCCACTAAATTTATCAAGTAGTGATAGCTTCATGTATTCTTCCATCCAAATACACAAACACAGACCTGGACTAATGAAATTACTGAAAATGAGACTAACTATTGTGGTGTAACAAAGACTTGTTCGTGCACACAAACATGTATTTGCACACACGCACACACAATCATGAATTAGTAAAAGGTGTGCTGTATCAAACTGCAGAGGACTCAATACAAGATAGCCATGTGACCACTCTGCAGAGGTAATGCTGGAACCCCCCCCCCCCCCCCCCCCCCTACACACACACACACACACACACACACACACACACAGCCCATAGCCCTATGAGCTTGTGACAGCACTCAGATGACAGATACCCTTCCTAAGGCCGTGGTCCTTTCTATCCTTTCCATCTCTCAAGCTATCAAGATGCTATGTGTGCCACCTCCATTATATCATACTGGCTATTCAAACATCTGTACCTTTAAATAACCACACTATATAAAAAGAGCAAAAAAGATAAAAACTGCTTGGTTGTACAAGTGGGGGCCTTTTAATGTGCCACTTGTGTTTGTCCTTTGCTAGTTTAGGGTTTATTTCCTTAAATTGGCAACGGTTAGGCACAGAGTGCTGAGTCACTCTGGAGTTCCTTCTCTCTTACACACATCCTGGACAAGATGGCTGGTTGATAAGTCAGCAGTCAGCTGCATAGAAAGATCGAGAGGAATACTCATACTAACCTGCGCCTGGAAACAACCTCTCAACCTTTAAGTGGAAAGCTTGTGTCAATCTAGAAAAAACTACTCATAAAAGGAGGGATGAATGACTCAAACCTTTATGTAAAATAGTCTCGGGACATAACTGAGTTTAGTAGCAGTGATTCTCCACTAACTGCAGGATGCAGTAAACTAATCTGCGTTGATTTTAAACCCAGGCAGCCTGCACAAAGAGGGAGAAGGGAGATTCTCTGATATGAGTAACATGCAGACACTTGTCTGATAGAAGAAAAGATAGTGTCTATACATCTTATAGTAAGCCCCTGATATATAGCAGTCATGAGAGCAGAATGAATGTCAAGGTAGACAAATGACAAGCCAACAACTTCTGCGCAATACATGATTTTAACACCTCTGGGTTTATGTTTTTTTTTCCATTAACAATAAAATAATGATGTACCTTAAAACAGGCAAGAATTTTTGGCTCATACTATTGCCTACAATTGGCCTATTATGATATATCAGTTAAGCATTTAACCACAGAAAATTTTAAGTAATTTAATTCCGAAATTTATCACAATCACTGTCAATATTCGCAGTGACTGGGCTGGATGTTGTATAAGAAAAGCCATTTCTACTTTAAGTTAAATATGTGCTTTTGAGAAATTTATTCAGAGACTGTTCATTGAAAATACTGCAAAACTATTATCTGCTGATGCATGGTACATGACTGCTAGTTTTCTTCCAAAGCTATGATCATATGGCCTTAAAATCCAGGCATAGCACAAATCTTTGACTAGCTCAGGGGCCAGTTACGAATAACCTTCAGTTCTCAGTTGAGGAGTGACTCCACATCCCCAGGTCCAGTATTGATAATAACTTGATAAAGACAAAGATTAGAAGCTGCTCAGCATCACTCCAGCAGCTCTAGGCCTGCTATGACCTTCCTCAGCTGGAGTGATGACCTTCAACAGTGAGGCAAGGCCAGACATGGCAGCATCTTACCACACCTACCTACATAAAATGAATTAAAGGATCTGCAAGCAAATAGTGATTGCCACAATTAATGACACAGTATTATGAACTGTACTTTTACTTTTTGCCACTATAAATAATATTAGATAGGAAAAAAAATTTAAATGTTTGCACAATAGGGCCTTGTGGTTTCAAGGCTCTACCATATTGATTTTGCAAGATTAATTTATAAATTTTTCCCTACTGAACCGCAGTCAACTGGATATTCAGTTTCCTAATTAAACCTTGTTGCATCTTAATAAATTACACGATCTTAAAATGGTAAGAAACACAAGGCTCTTTGAAAACCGCATCAACAGGTCTCAAGTCTGAAGTCAAACTGCGGCAGAAAGCACACGAGTCCACGTTGTCTCTGTGCCCGAGAAAATGCATCACAGGAAGGCTTTGAGCACTTCTGCTTCATCTTTCGACATAAAACGAAGCCAAGGTCATTCATTTCTTCCGTTTCGTTTCTTACACCATGACCTCCGCTTCCCGTCGTTGCGAGAGTACAATTCATCCAATCTAATGGCGCAACGACGCCAGACTTCATGATGAAGACCAGAGGAGGCACGTAGCTTCACCTCTACTCACGTAGATTCATTCAGGCGTCTTCAGTGCACCGCTGCAGCGATAATATTACACACAGGTTTTACCGTAATCCCGCTTTCATTCCAACTTTTACCTTTAATGGCTATTTTTAGGTATTCTGCTGCGATAAACGCGGTGATATATATTTTTCTATTAGGTTACATAACATGGAGACTAATCTACTTCCGCAAAGATGCAGCATTGGGAGCTGCCAATGTCACGTTACCCGCTCTGGAGGACGGTTTAGCTTCAGATGAATGAGTTATACATTATGAATGGGCCGTCATTAAAATACGCACTTGCTTTACCACGAGGCACCGATCCTTATTATTTTAAAACCTAGGGGAGTTTATTAGTTGCAGTGAATTTTATTGT